>NC_056743.1:1416761814-1417046814 GCF_019279795.1 Protopterus annectens
CTGCATAATCTTGATCCCGCATGCCAGGCTGCATAAAATTACAATGGTATGTATGGTCTCAACACAGGCACAGTTTAGAAACCATGATACCAGTCATTCCACAATTCCTGTGGTGGGCTCAGGCCTGCCAGTCCAAACAGAGGGTTGCTTCAACAAACCACAACCAAGGCAGACCATCACCACGGACACCCCAGACCTAGATGGGGAGCACACATGGAGGCAAATGTATCCAAGGCCTATGGTCTCTAAACCAGCTAAACTTGCACATAAACCAAAAGGAGATGCTGGCAGTGAAGCATGCAATCGAGGCATTCAAATCATTCCTCCAGCAAGGACATCTGCTGATAAGGACAGACAACACCACGGTCATGTGGTACATAAACAAACACTCTGCGGATGGCAATGGATCTGTGGAACCTAGGCCTGAATCTCAACATCCAGCTGCAGGCCAAATTGAAAAGAGAATTCACTAGCAGACAGCTTAAGCAGAACTACCACGGATGCTCACGAATGGATGCTACATCCAGACATCTTCAAACTCATAACAAACAAATGGGGAATGCCAGACATAGACCTGTTCGCCTCCCCACTCAACCACCAACTGAAGAAATTCTGCTCACCCACAAGCCTGGAGGGTGGACTCTCTCTCTTTCAGCTGGAATGCCCTAACAGTGTATGCATTTCCACCTCTCCCATTGATGTAAAAAGTTCTACTGAAGATCAGGGAGGAACAGCCAAAGGTGATACTAATAGCTCCAGACTGGCAAGGCAGCACTGGTATCCGCTACTGAAAAGCATGTCTCGAGAGAACTCATGGACTCTACCCCTATGGCCCCTTCTTCTAACGCAGAACAATTTCAAGATCCTGCATCCAAACTTGAAAACACTGCAGCTAACTGCTTGGAAAATTGCTTAAAACAAAACCAAACTGCCTTATCTCAGAGGGTCAAGGACATTATCCTGGAGGCTAAGACATACTCAGCTAAATGGAAGAGATTCCTCATCTGGAGCACATCAAAGGGCACAGATGTCACAGTGGCAAACCTAGCACACATCTTAGAATATTTAGCAGAATTGTTCCACAATGGCCTGTCCTATTCTTCCATTAAGATTCATGCTTCAGCAATTTCAGCAGAGTACAATATGGACCCTCCTATCTTCTCTCACCCTCTTCTCAGACAGTTTTTAAGAGGGATCAAAATGTAAAACCCCTGCCTGCTTGGGATCTCAATTTTGTGCTGGAAAAATTGACACTACCCCTTTGAACCAGCAGCATCAGCAGACTTACAGTTCTTATCTTGGAAAACTGCTTTCCTTCTGGCAATCACTTCAGCAAAGAGGGTATCCCGAGTTACAGGCATTAATGGCAGTGCAGCCTTTCCTGATTTTCACCAGGATAGAGTGTCTCTGAGAACCAATCCTACTTTCATGCCAAAGGTGCTATCCAGGGTATCCTTGAACCAAGCTATTCATTTGCCTACGTTCTTCCTAACCGCCCAGAACAAAACTATTGCACACCTTGGATGTACATGAACAACTCCTTTACTATCTGGACAGAACTAAACCCAGCAGAAAAACTGACCAACTTTTGTAGCATATGCAACTGGAGTGCAAGGAAAAGCAATTTCCAAACAGACAATTTCAAAATAGATAGGAAACTGCATTCGTTTTTGCTACTCTTTTCATGGAAAGACAGCTCCTGAAAATATCAGGCCTCATTCCACAAGAGCCACAGCCACCACTACAGCTTTCCTCTGAGGGTGGCTACAAAGGACATTTTAGAAGCTGCTACTTGGAGCTGCATACATTTGCCAAGCATTACAATCTACCTTTATACTCAGAGCCGAGCAGGTTTTGCAACTGCAGTTTTACAGGGGATCTTAACTACACCATCCTTATCTTAGTACCTCCTCCCAGTTTGGCTATGGTATTCTACCCATATGTTATGACTGCAGATGCATCCTTGAAGGACATAGTACAGTTTTGTACCTACCATAAATGTAGATGTCCGATAGGTATGCATCTGCAGTCACCCTCTGTGGTATTGTGCTTACCCCTCTTTCAGCTAGCTGGGGGAATCTATTATGGTGTATGTGTTTGTATGTATATATGTATATATATATATGCTTTGTTTGCTACTGTTTGGAATTTTCAACATTTATCCAAATTTAGCCTTCCTAGAGGGCACCTGGCATCTGGGGCAAGAAACACTGCTCTGATGTTGGGGAAAATGCGACATCAGTATGACTGCAGATGCATACCTATCGGACATCTACATTTATGGTAGGTACAAAACTGTACTTTGTCTGGTTTGTGACGGGAGGTGCAGGTTTTGTGGGTGCCTGCTTTGGAGCTCTCTGATGCTTTTGCAGGTTTTTATTTAGAGCCTCCGAGTATGATTTTGTGTATTTATGTGTATCTTTTGCCAGTGCTGGTTTAGTAGGTCTATGTGAGGTTGGAGGTGTGGTGCAATTGTTAACCTTCTCCTCATGACTGTCTGTTCCAGTCTTGGGTGGAGATACCTTAGCCTCCAGTTTGGCTGTATAATTGCATCTCTCACATATGCTAGTGTTTGTGGTAGGTGGAGAGGGCTGTCTGTGTACATGAGGCAGTTGTAACATTGCCTCAGAATACCCAGATTCACCAGCTGGACTGGAGAGTACACCTAAAGTTGCCCTTTGGTCATGCCTGAATAGTAGGGTGAGCTGCTTAGTCGCTTGGTTGGTGAGGGGTGGATAAAGAGCCTTGACCTGCTGGGCAGTCAAGTGTCGGGGTATATTAGTGCTTGCTATTAGGTCTGAGCAAGTGCTGGACTGTAGGATGCTTTTTGAGTGCTTAGGTTGAGAGTTAAGACTAGTTTCAAGTGAAAAACTGAAGGAAACTTAGTGGAGCCAGGAATAATTTAACCCTAGCTAACCGGTGCTGCCCGGCACACAAAACCATGCAACGCGTTTTTTAAACTACTAACTTCTAGGCTGGAACCACTCCTCCAGGAACAGATGGCTGCTCAAAGTTCCCCTCTCTCGCAGGTGAACAGAGAAACTTCCCTCTATCCAAGTAAGGTATGGGCAACTTAGAAACTTGTAACACAGCCCTTAATTCAGCACTAGCCTGAAAACTGGACTATACTAGCTTAGAAAGGCGGGAAACAAGACATTTATTTATTTATTTATTTTTGTAAGGATAAGGCAAAAACAGTAAAACGTACAGTTAAAACAGCTTTAAACGACTACAAGTGATCAGAAAAGGCTATCGCACTTTACTGTGTAGCCTACAACAGTTAAACAATTTATTTAAACAAAAACTTTTTAAAAGTGCAGGCAGTCAAATAAGTACAATATGTGAAAAAAAAAACAAGCTTTTAAATCACAATAAGTGCTGGAAAATCAGCGTTTAGGTGGAAAACAGTTAAGTAGAGCAAGAAAATACAGAAAACTGATACTCAATCACTCCAAAGTCTCTCTTTTAAGCTAGAAGGCTTATATCAGTTTAAGGCTTTCTAGTGCTTTCCAGTAGGTTAGTTACAGGAAAGATGGGAAACAAGCGCAGATGTGGTCTTTTAAACCAGAAAGTTGAAAGAGATGGACAACTTCCCAAATGGTCAGTAAACTACAATTCCTTGGCCAAGAACCACTCCTCTTGTGGTAGACAGGCTACCTAGTACTTACCACTCCCACTGATAAGCTAGAAGGCTGCACTCCAACAGAAGGGCTTGGGGGGCTCAGAAGCTTACAAACAGTCCTGGATACAGCAAGTCTGTACCTGGACTAGACTAGTTACGAGAAAGGTGGGGATCAAGCACAAACACGGGCTTTAAAACCAGAAAGTTGAGAGAGATGGAAAAAAAACTGCCCAAATGGCCAAAAATCTACAATTTCTGGGCCAGAACCACTTCTCTTGTGGTAGATAGGTTACCTAGTGCTTACCACTCCCACTGATAAGCTAGAAGGCTTCCGTCCAACACAGAAAGGCTTGCGGGGCTCAGAAGCTTACCAACAGTCCTGGATACAGCAACTTTGTATCTGGACTAGGCTAGTAACAGGAAAGGTGGGAAACAAGCGCATGTGCGGCTTTTAAACCAGAAAGTTGAAAGAGATGGGAAAAACTGCCCAAACGGCCAGTAGCTACAATTTCTGGGCCAGGAACCACTCCTCTTGTGGTAGATAGGCTACCTAACGCTTACCACTCTCACTGATAAGCTAGAAGGTTTCCCTCCAACACAGAAAGGCTTGGGGGACTCAGAAGCTTACAAAGAGTCATGGATACAGCAAATCTGTACCTGGACTAGACTAGTTACAGAAAAGGTGGGGAACAAGCACAAATGCAGGCTTTTAAGCCAGCAAGTTGAAAGAGATGGAAAACTGCCTAAATGGCCAATAAACTACAATTTATGGGCCATAACCCACTCTTCCCGTGGTAGATAGGCTATACCTGATGCTTACCACTCCCACTGATAAGCTAGAAGGCTTCCTTCCAACACAGAAAGGCTTGGTGGGGGGAGGGGCTCAGAAGCTTACAAAGAGTCATGGATACAGCAAATTTGTACCTGGACTAGACTAGTAACAGGAAAGGCAGGGAATGAGCACAAACACAGGCTTTTGAATCAGAAGGTTGAAAGAGCTTCTCAAACGGCCAATAAACTATAATTTATGGGCCAGAAACCTCTTCTCCTGTGGTAGATAGGCTACCTAGTGCTTACCACTCCCACTGATAAGCTACAAGGTTTCCCTCCAACACAGAAAGGCTTGGGGGGGCTCAGTAGCTTACAAACAGACCTGGATACAGTAAGTCTGTATCTGGACTAGATAAGTTACAGGAAAGGCAGGAAATAAGCTAGGAATTTTTTTTTTTTGTCAACAGAAAAGCAGCTAAAACAGCAGTAAGTACAATTCAAATGCAGTGCCGGCTAGCACACTTATATCAATATTACGGCAAGTACAGTTTAATTAAATGCAATTAAATTAACAAATGAGTAAAAAAACAAGTGCAGAAGGCATTGAATTAGAAGGCTACTAACAAGCAGTGTCCATCTCAAATGCTCTTTTGTAATAGGAGGGGAGTGCAACTTTTCATCTCACTGCACGAGCAAATGAGCAGCAAATATAAGGAGTATCCAGATACAAACTTACAAGAGGGGTGGGCAGTTTCAAAGCCACCAAGACAAGAACAGGGAAAGTGGGTGGGGAAAACAGTGGAGACACAAGAGACAGAAACAGAAACAATACAGCACCACTATAAATAATATGATGTCATAAGAAGGCAGAAACATGCATGTCCACATCTAGAGGGGTTTGGCTTTAATGTCCTGAAATTGTCCATAAATAGACTTAAAAATGAAAGTAAAAGAAAAAGTCATGGACATTCAGAATTGCCATTTAGCTGAAACACCTGATATCCTTAAAGGGTGATTTGCATATATCCCATGTGGCCTCTGATGCAAGAGGTTTAAGGTATCACACAGTTAGAAGTCTAACTTTGCTAGATTTTTCTTTTTGAGTTTATTGAGGGATAGTTGAAATCTCACATTATAAAGCAATTTTTCACAAGAGATATTTCAGTAAGTACATTTAGGAATATTTCATTGTAATCTGTGTATCTTGATAGTGTTGCTCTCAGCCCCTGCATCAAATCGGACAAGACTGTTAATCATCCAAGAGCCTGTGGCCCACTTCTAATGTTGGGATTGGTGTTCCTGTTTTGCTTCTGGTACGAAAATAAATAAAGGAACATTGTATCCCAGCAGCATAAAGCTGTGGTGAGACTGCACTAGTTGTAGCCAGGCAGTAGCCAATCAGGTGAATCTCCTCTTTTCATAATTCTCGACAAAGCTACTTTCTTTTCAGTAAGTAGTGCTTGATTAGCTGCTGTCTAACCTAACTTCAGAATATCTCCCTAAATACTTCATCCATTAATCATCATGGTCTGCTTGTTAGTTTCCCCTCAAGTGTGTGGCAGTACCTTGTATAGAAGCAGACACACTGAGTTGACATTTTTCTTGTAAAAGAACCCTTGAAAACATGCAGGATCTGGTGAGAGTGCTGCACACACCCCTAGTATAATGGCTTCTCTGCTAAGGTCAAACCACAAAACAGTTTCTTTTGAAGTAAAAATGAAACCCAGAATCCCAGCTAACCCTGGAATGTTTAGGAACTACTCTAAGGCTAACTTCCTACTATTAAATGATAATCTGGTAAAATGATATGCCCCGCATAAACCATGAGAACACTGGTGCCTACGTGGAACTGTCAACAGAACCCTGCACAATCATGTTAATAGCTGCATGGAGGCAGCTGTACCCACCAGGAAGTAGTACAGAACTAACTAAAAAAACAAGCCACCCTGGTGGAATTATATAGTCAGTAGTCTGTGTAACAGAAGGAAAAAAATCATGGCAAAAATTAGGAGGTCTAGCACCTTGCAGAATAAAAGCACTCTCATCAAACTAAGCAAACAGCTCAGGGCAAATGAAATCTTCCAAAGCCAAATTTGAGATAAATTTGGCCTCCCAGGTCAAAGACAACCAGAAGGCATGTAGCCTCAAAGGCAATCCAGAATTGTGTACAGAGCTAATTTTTCATGGCGCCACCTATACTGAGCCAGAAAATATAGCAAACTTTCTGGTTGACAAATTCAGCTCTAACTTTACCCCTCTCTTCCCCTCAACTCTTCCCTCAGGAAATACCATCAAATATAACTCCCCTTCTTATCCCTAGGGAAAAGGTCCTCAATGCTGTCTCTAAGGCCAAGTACACTGCACCAGTGGGCCCAGACAATATTCCAGGATGCCTTTTAAATGCATGGAATATGACCTATCAGGCCCCCTGGAATTGCTATTTAACTGTAGCCGAACATCAGTAGTCACCCTGTGCACAAAGTTGGGACATCTACAAACCCTGGAAACTGTAAACCAATAAGTTTCATTAGTCTCATATGCAAAGCCAGGGAAAGCATTATCATGGAAATGATCAGTAATGACATACGAGACCTTCAGACACTGGACCCATCCCGGTTTGGTTTTGTCAAGGGCAGGTTATGCCTTCTCAATCTGGTGGACTTCATTGAGAGAGTCACCAAAGCAGTGGATGAGGGCAGAACGTTTCACACTGCCTACCTTGACCACCTGGTCAAGGCATTTGACACAATGCCCCACTTGGTCATTGCTGACAAACTCAAGAGGTTAGGTATAAGTCCTTATGTCACCCAGTAGATAGCCAGCTGGCTCACAGGCAGGACCCAAGAAGTTAGAATTTGGGAGTCCACTTCTACAAAGAGGCCAGTCGCAAGCAGAGTCCCTCAGGGATCAGTCCTGGGACTACTCCTATTTGGTATTTACTTCCCTGACGCCAAGGCTAGTGTCAAGGGCTTGTGGGTGACTAAACTTGCAGATGATTGCAAACTAGTTGCAGTTGCAGAATCCCTCATTGACACAAATGGCAGTATTCCTTACACTAGGGATCCCTTGTAATGGGTAACCCGACATCTGGCCAGTATACCGAAGCCTTAGGATTACCAGTACATGGTACATCACACGTATGTTTCCCACTCATGGAGTTATGGCATAAAGGTGATATACTGATGTAGCTACCTCAGAACTTCTTTGCCACCAGTCTGAATGCCATCTTCGATCGTCTGCCTGAAAGCTCAGCTGCTGCTTACCAAGCTATTTCAGGTAAGTGCCCTGTTTGGGTTTTTCTTCTTATCTTAATTGTATTTACTTTTGTTGTGAGGTTAGATGTCCTCCAGAAAGGGGAAATGTCAGTGTGGGAGATGGATTCCCCATAAGGACCATCTCAAGCAGTGTTTGTTTTGTTTGGTGCTTCTCATTACCATACATTGTGGCCAATTTGTCAAGTATTTGTCCCTTAAACTCTCTGTAGTCGTCTCTCCTCTTTATCTATCTACCTTGAGAATCAGTGTCTTAAGTTGTTGGTGCAAGGTGCAAAGGCAGAATCATCCTAGCCAGAGGGTCAGCCATCTGCCAAGAAGACCAAAAAAGTTAGGTAAGATTCTGCTGCTGTTCTGGCTCCTCTGGATGTCTCTCTCAAGGCTGGTGAAAGCCAGGAGGATCGTCCAGTCATTCCATTGGATTTCTGTGCTATGAACATTTTGGAGGGTGGCATGGCTCCAGTGTCTTACACGTCCTTGAAGGCTCTGCAAACATCTTTTGTGGATGTTGAGGGGAGCTGCAGCTGATAATATCCAAGAGGTGTTTTACAGATTTTTGTCAGGGAGGAAATTAATACTAAATTGATTGACTGTAGGCAAAGGTCCGAACCTCCTAAGATCTGTAGGGCTTGACATACTCTTGAAAAAAATCAGAAAACCAAACGTATTTCCCCTGCTCCAAAGGATCCTCAGTGTGAGTGGCAGGATTTCACACAGGGATGTTTAATGGACTCATGGCCTTGGAGCCCCCCACAAAGAGTTTCTGCCCCCCCCCGGTCTTCTACTCCTCTTAAGAGGCCTAGGGAGCAGGACTCTTCTGATGAGGAATTGGACTGTGAAGAAGAGTCTTTAACCTATTCCTATCAGATTCCTTTTCCAATGGAATATGGTTATGAGGAGGACTCCAGTAGCCCAGATTCTCCCTTTAAAGAGTTTCTTTGGGGATACTATTTCTCGGATGAAGGAATTTTATTAAATGAGACTGTACCCAGGTTTCTTATGTCCAGAAGAGGTATTATGAACTCCTCCAGGTGGAGTCTCCTAAGCTTTCTGTTATTCCCTCCTGTCCTTGCTGCCTTTTGGGCACTTTTTCTTCAGCTTCTCAGGCTCCTGAGTCTCAGCCCCCAGTTCCTAAAAAAACTGATAGCTTTTAGAAGGTGTCTGATGATTGTACGTTTCTTTACAAATGTCCTTCTGCTGATCCCTCTGTTGTTTCTGTTTCTTCAGACAAACCTTCCAAACTGTTACCTTCCACTAAATTACTTCCTTCTGGTAAGGACATTAGGGCCATGGAGAGGTTTGACAAGGAGGTGCACACTGCTGCTACCCTGACCTTTCGAGGCTATTAACTACCAGACCCATGTGACCAGGTATGTTTTAGCTGTTCTGTCCCAGGCATTTCAGGTTATTTCTGCCCTTACTGACCCTTAGGGGAAGGCTTCAGCCCTGTTTTTGTTGGGATCCTCTTCTCAAGTAGCCCATCATTCTATTAAATATAGTTATGATGCAGCTGATGCTTCTTCTAGAGCTGCTGCCTTTGGTTCTCTAAGATGTTATTCTTGGCTTCACCTCCAGCCTTTGCCTGATGATATTAAGGCTGAATTGATGGATGTTCTTCTTGACAAGAAAAATCTCTTTGATTCTTGCTGCTGCTGAACTTTTTAGGTCCTTGCAAGAGAAGAGTAAGGCCTTGCAGAAACTGAAACATTTTTTTGTTTCCACTGTTCCCAAATTTCAGAGGAATTCTCCTTCCAAGCCTGCCTTTGTACATAGATATAGTCTTACTCTCCTCCCAAAGGTAAAATGGGTTCTAGAAGTGCTGTTTCTGTTAGGTCTACTCCAACTCTTATAGCTCAGAAGCCTCTTTTTCCAGACAAACCCAATTCTGTGATTATCTTCTTCCTTCCCTTCTAAGTCGGGTTCCTTTATCGCTTCATCTTTCTCCATCTCTTCACAGTTGGTTAAAGATCACTCAAGGGGTTTTGTCCATCATTCATCAGGGGTATTACATGGTATGGAAACCCCTTTCTCCTTTTTGGGGCATTCTTCAACATCCTTAGGAACGGCTACCCTTTTTTTCTGGATGTCCTTCGAAGCCTTTTGCCTCAAGGCACCATCCAAGCAGTTTCTGCATCTCAAAAGGGGAAGGTATTTTATTCCAGAATGTTTCTGGTTCCCAGAAAAGAAGGCATCTGGAGACCCATTCTGGATCTTTCTCAGCTCAGCACTTTTTTAAAGGTTCCCTCCTTTCAAATGTTGTCCCTTCAAACTCTTGTTTCTTCTTTCTAGCTCAGGCTTTCCTAGTCTCTCTGGATCTCAAGGATGCCTATCTCCATTTTCATATTCATCCCCACTTCAGGAAGTTTTTGCATTTCACTGTTTCTTCCTTGCATTTTCAGTTCTCTGCTTTGCCCTTTGGCCTCTCTACTACCTCATGGGTCTTCACCAAAAGCCACGCTCCTTTGATTGCTTTTTGCAGGATGAGGGGAATACATATCTTTCCTTACCTGAATGACCTGCTTATTCAGGCTTCCTCTCCAAAAATATTGCTTCACCACCTTCACTGTGCTGTTTGCCTCTTTCAGATACTAGGGTTTACAGTAAATTTCCAAAAATCCTTCCTGACACCTTCTCAGGATCATGTTTTTTTCTCAGATGCAGGCTCCAGACCATTCATATGCTGTCCTCCCCCACTCCCACCCCCACCCCTGTCTCCTAAGGAGTTCCTAAGGGCTCTGGGATACATGGCTTTCCACCATTCCTATGCTTCCTCTAGCCAGTCTTCACATAAGAAAGCTACAGTGGTTCGTAAAGTCAGTCTGGCTTCAACATTCTCAACCTTTGGACTTTCCAGTTCTTCTTCTTCATGCCTCAAGTTAGAGCATCAGTGGTGGATTCATTAACTGTCTCTCAACCTAGCGCTTCCTTTTCAGCTCCAGTGCCCTCTCAGGATCTCTTTTCGGATGCCTCAGACATGGGTTGGGGAGCTTCTTTGACTCTAAAGGTTCAGGGCCTTTAGTCCCATCATCAGAGGAAGAGCAATATCAACATCAAAGAGATGAGAGGTCTCTTTCTGTCCCTTCAGGCCTTCCATACTTTATTCTTTCCAGGGCCTCTCAAAATGTTTACAGACAATACCACAGTGATGGGGTACATCAACAAACAGGGGGGGGACACGGTCTTACCTCTAGTGCAGACTAGTTCTTCAGGTTTAGGATCTGGCTGTCCAGTGTCAGGTAACTCTTCAAGCTGTTTAGATGCCTTCTGAACTGAACATTGTGGCAGACTATGTGAGCAGGTCCATAATACAGACTTACAAATGGATGCTTCTCAGAGATGTGTTTTGGGACATTGTCCACCAATGCAGTATTCCTTAGGTAGATCTTTTTGCCTCCACTCCGAATAGACAATTTCCTCTCTTTTGCACCAGAGTCCCATGTCCTCTGGCTTGGAATGACCTGTTTTTTCTTGAAAGGGGATGTTTCTTTATGCCTTCTCTCCCCTTCCTGTCCTGTACAAGATAGAACAAGACTCTCCCAGAATGTTGTTGGTAACTTCTTTTTGTCCTAGCATTGGTTCCCTCTTCTTCTGCACTTAGCCAAAGACATTCACCACAAGTTACCTCACAGTGTGGACCTACTCACAACAAGACAAAGGGGTCTGTCATACATCCTCACTTGTCCACTCTTAACTGACACTGTGGATGATAGGGTTTTGATCCCTTTTAGGCACTTATTTTCTGAGGACATGCTTCGAGTTCTTCAGGAGGCCAGGAAACCCATTACCAGGAAATTGTATTTGTCCAAATGCAAGAGGTCTTCTGTTTGGTGTCTTGCTTGTAACCTAAATCCACTTTCTGTGGAAGTTCCTTTGGTTCTCTATTATTTGTGTGAATTGTTGAATGCTGGGTTAGCATACTCTTCAGTTAAAGCCCACCTTTTACCTATTTCTGCTTCTCTGCCTTTGCCTCCTCCTCCTTTGGCTTCTAGATTTGAGGTCAAAGAGTTCCATAAAGGCGTCCTTCATATTAGGCCTCCCAGGAAGCCTATTCCTCCTTCCTGGCATCTTAATTTTGTTACTGAAAAATTGACTCCGGCTCCTTTTGAGTCTACAGCTTCAGCTTCCTTATAGCTCTGTACTTGGCAGACTGTTCTTCTTTTGGCCCTTACTTCAGCTAGAAAGGTGTCTGAGCTTCGGGCCCTTATGGCTGTCCCTGCTGTTTTACTTTTTCATAGGGCAAGTGTCTCTTCATACTAATCCTTCTTTTATGCCTAAGGTGGTTAATGAGTTGTCTCTTAATCAGTCTATTCATTTGCCCACTTATTTCTCTTCTCCGCAGTCTGCTAGTGAGAAAGTTCTTCACACCTTGGATTTGCATAGACAACTTGGATATTATTTAGATAAAACTAAAG
This sequence comes from Protopterus annectens, assembly GCF_019279795.1. Classification (NCBI taxonomy): domain Eukaryota; kingdom Metazoa; phylum Chordata; order Ceratodontiformes; family Protopteridae; genus Protopterus; species Protopterus annectens. The sequence continues at coordinate 1,416,773,892 of NC_056743.1, forward strand.
GAGTTCGTAAATATTAGAAACTTTTTGTTTCTTTTCATCTTAGCTCTCTAGGTTTAGCTGTTTCTAAGTGAACAGTTTCTTCTTGAATCTCTAAATCCATTTCCTTTTGTTACTTGTTTCACGGTAAAAGATTTTCTGCTTTTGTTACGGCTCATTCTACTAGGGCTGTGGCTTCTTCTGGTGCTTTTTTCAAAGGATTGGATACCAATTCCATCCTTGAGGCAGCTACTTGGAATTCTGTGCATACTTGTACTAAACAAAATAAGCTGGATGCGGTTTCCAGAGCTAGATCGGATTTGCCAGCACTATCGTGCATGGGTTTCTTGAGGGCTGTACTGGACCTTCCTATTCCCAAGTTTCCTCTTGAACGTTTGTACTCTCCCTAGTGTAAGGAATGCTGAAACAATGATATGGAAGGACATAAATCTTACCATAACAGTAGATGTCCTGCCCTTCACTGTTGCAGTATCCGCTCCCTCCCTCCTCCCCCTTTTTCTTTACTTCTTTTTTCCTTCTGGATGCACATGTTCCTCCTGTACTCCCTGGACTGTTGTTCCTCCTGGGTCTTTTTAGTTCTGAGGTAGGTACGTCTGTAATTCATCTTTATGCCCTAAACGTTGAGTGGGGAACATATTGTGACATACAACGTACTAGTAATCCTAAGGTTTTTGGTATGCTGCCCAGATGTTGGGTTATCCTTGGCAGGGGTATCCCCAGTAAGGAATACTGCAACAGTGAAGGGAAGGACATCTACTGTTATGGTAAGATTGTACACAACTGTGCTTTCTTCTGGAAGGGTTGACACAGACAAAACTTATTTCGGAGCCATGGACTAAAAGTAAATAACAAGAAGTGCATAATAGTATCCTTCAGGAAGCCATCCTGCCCTGGTAACTATCATATTGACAACACACCCCTAAGAGCTGACCCAGTAGTTAGTGACTTGGGGGCACACACAGACTGTAATCTAGCCTTCAACCATCACGTGTCTACAGTAGTGAAGAAATTATTTTATGGTGTGCAACTTATAAACAAAGGTATGGCATGTAGGTCCAAGGAGGTCATTGTTTCACTGTATTCAGCATACATCAGACCTATCATTGAGTACAATACCCCCTTTGGTATGCACCTAACCAGGCACATCCAACAATTGGAATGTCCACAGACGTTCCTCACTAAAAGAATACAGGGCATAAGTAACATGTCCCATGCAGACCTGCCTCAAGGCCATGTACCTGTGTTCAGTCTCCTACAGGCTGTTGAGGGAAGATCTATGCTTGGCATACAAAGGCATTGTCATAGCCCCACCCTGGTGGACCTACTGCATATTTGCAATACAGACAGCACCAGAATTACCCTTTTTAAAGACTTAAACTTTGCCTGTGATAGAAATAGACCCTGCTGGAGAGACGGGTATATATCCCAGAGGCTATCCCTTCTCTGGAACAGGCTTCCCATCCTTGTGAAGTAGCATTCCTCCCTAACCCAGTTCAGGTGCAACTTGGACAGTTGGATGGGGAACAGGAAATTCTTCCTGGGTTCGGCACCTATGTCGTGGCAGTTGACTTAGAGGATCAAGGGGCTGTCACTGAGCTATTTCCTGTGGTTCAGAGGTACAAGGTTTGATCAGCTGGTGGTTCATCTCCCAAGACCTTCCTTACACTTAAACAGGGGTACCAGAACTTGTCAGAAATTTGGAATGCACAGCTAGGCTTAAAAAGGCCCTGGTGGTTATTAGCCTAGTACACACCTATGAGCCTATGACTATGCCATACTAGTGACCTATAGCTGTCCACATGTATGTGACTACAACATCAAGAACTCATCCTAAGCATGATAACCTAGCTAGCGAAATCTGTGGTAGTTGACAGGGGAGCTGTAGAGGCTCTGTACAGTTCACACTTGAGGATGTATGGAGAATACCATGCCAGTGCCCAACTTTTATAAAACTACCCAGAGAAGGACAGTAGAGATGACTAGGAGTCAAGACAGTAAGTCATTCAGTCAATAAATAAATGTCAGTCAGTCATACGATAGTACCTTGAGGACCTCACATGACTGAATCTTCATTGTCATAGTGTGGGCTGTTTGAAAGTGAAGTATCTAAAAACCGAGGCTTAATATGCCTCTGAAAATGAGAACAGTGGTGAATAAGATGATTTTTTTCTAGTTGAAGTGAGCGGGAGCTTAACACAGAGTATGCAGCATTGCTTTTTAATGTGTATGTTGAAGAGTGTTAGAAATGGGGGTTAAGACCATCCCCCACTCTGGAATTATAGATAAGCTCACTAAACTAGGTATAAATCCCTATGTCACAAGATGGTTTGCCAGCTGGCTCACGGACAGAACCCACACTGTGAAAGTAGCGGATTCCAAATCCGACATCAGACCAGTGACAAGTGGAGTACCACAGGGTTCAGTCCTGGGTCCTCTCCTGTTTGGCATCTACTTCTCTGAAGTGCAGGCCAACACAGAAGGTCTTTGGCTAACAAAGTTTGCAGGTAACTGCAAACTAGGAGCCATAATCGAAACTCCTAACAATGTGGACAAACTACAAAAGGGCCTCACTGAGACAGATACCTGCTGTCAAAGCCATGGCCTGAAGCTCAATGCCAAAAAGTGTATTGTCATCCCCTTTGGTAAAAACTCTGTACTCATGAACTACCACATAGCTGGTAGTCTACTTAATGCCGAAAATGTGATGAGACCTTGGGACACAGGTGGACAGTAGTCTCTCCTTTGATAATCACATCGCCACAGTGGTCAGGAAATCCTTCTATGTGGCTCATCTCATCACAAAAGGATTCTCATCCAGAAAAAAGAGGTCATTGTTCCCCTCTACTCATCACTCATTAGACCCATTATAGAGTACAATGCCCCTTTTGGTATGTACCTCACAAGACATCTACAACAACTGGAAAGACCACAGAAACACCTCACAAAGAGGATTACTGGCCTCAAACAGATGCCCTATGCAGACCGTCTCAAAAAACTACAGCTTTACTCCATCGCATATCGCCTACTCAGGGGCGATCTCTGCCTAACATACAAAGCTATGTCAAACCCAGAGCTGTTGGACATGCTCCACTGAAAGAAATCCCAATCCCTCTGAGCTACACGCTCTAGGGGCATAAACCTTGTCACCACAATAAACAGAACATGCTGGAGGGATAGATTCCTGTCCCAGAGACTTCCCATACTCTGGAACAGACTACCTGTCTATGTCAAACAGCTCCTCATTAGCACCCTTCAAGAAAAATCTTGATGATTGGATGGGAAATTCACCCCGGGGATCACTTCTGTGGCTCTGCTTGACAGGGGCACAGGAAAATAATTTTCTTGGGTGGCAAAAGCCAGGGTACATTTTTTGGCTAGGCTTGTATGGGCCCTAGGGCCGATAGCCTAGTACCTACCTATGAACCTATGCCTGTGTAAATGATGCTTTGGTAGAGCAATTAGTATGGGCATACAAAAGTAACACAAAAGAGGAGATTAAAAGATTTGAAACTGCAGGTAGCCTGTGTCGGTAGGTTGAGATGAAATTCCATCAGTTTGAACATATTGAATGCACTTTATGGCAATTGCTTGCATTGTGATTTTTTTAATGTTCTGCATCATGTATGCTTTTTTAATTGAGTTTTTGTATTTCTAGGGTTCTTTATTAACTGCAGTCTTCCATCATATGAAGATGTGGCAGGACGACCGCCTACCCCTCCTCCACCATATTCTGAAATCTCCCAAAGCACCACACAAACTGGACAGGACACAGCACTGGATTGTACGCTTCCACAGACTGATTCCTCCACTGAGATGACATCGTTCTTTACTTGTGACAGGTACACTACTCAGCCAGGACAAGGACAAGGATGACATATGTGTCCCTGAAAAGCCTGATAGGCTACTTTTACAGCCAGATGTGACTAAGTTGGTGTGGTTTGTAAAGCTCCTACTGTGACTGGCAGTTTAATACTTTCAACTTACAGTGACAAGCAGAACTTGTGATGTTGGTATAAAAATGATGGCGCATAGCTGTCCGCTACTTCTGCCTGCTGTGAGATAAGACCTCAAACAAGCTCACTGCTTCTACCAAAAAAAATGAAAATTATAATGCTGAGACAGAGTCATGTCATAAGGAACTTGTATAAGGGTTGATCTCTGCCTTCTGGAGAATGAGACCTTTCTTACGGATCATTTGTGAGCGGCAACAGGAACTGTAAATTGTTTTAAGAAAGCATTATGCAAATTCAAATGTGATGGCCAGGAAGGATGGAGCTTCAGACAGGTTCGAAGGGGACTTCAGTGTAGTCCTTCTATTAGGTTCTAACTACACATAGACGTCAAGGAAAAAGCTTAATCCAGACATTAATGGCTGGTTACTGTTAAAATGCAAAATCCCATCCTTTTCAGCAGTTTGGTCTTCAGTCCAGCTACTGCAGATTTTGTTGCTAGAGTAATCACCGTCATGAGCGGTTTAATTACTTGAGTCATGCAGTCTGGAATAATTCTGAACTGTTTGAAGAGGTTGAATCTTGTGTCAGTAAATAAACACAGGATGCAGTGCACTTTAATTATGTTACTCTTCATGCAGAAGGAAGCAGGGTTAAAAATTTTTACTATATTGCTGTCAAGAGATCCTGCATTTTCCTTTCTGTTGGCACTGTTGTGCTTTGAGCACCCACAGAATGGTTGCTCTGTATACATTTTACACTTGCGTTGTCTTGTTCCCTTTTTTTTACAGACTGTGCACATGGCAACTGAAGAGTGTGTGAGGATAATGTAGTTACTTTTGCTTATTGATTTGCACATTCTTAATAATTGATTGTTGCTGCTATTATGCTGTTACCTTTAGAGAAAGTGCAGTAACACATACACAGCTGTGGTGAGTGCTGTATATAAGATGCTGTAGCGAGGTAGTACATGATTATTATACTCACAGTAGAGTAATTAGAATTCTGTACTTATGTTTATATGACCATATCTTATGTTTCTGTACAAGAAGTAAAGAAAAGAATGAGCTGTCCCATTGCTGCAGGGCAAGGGCATCTGACTCCACTACTGGGGGCCAAATTTCAGTAATGGACTTGGAAATGGAAGTCCCAGTAGGGAAGGCAGCAAGGTGAGTTTTCCTCTACAGTGAGGGAGGATTCAGTGGGCCCATCCGTACTGGAAGCACCTTGTTGAATGCTGGAGGACTAACCTGTACCTCTACAATCTGGGGGAAAAACATGGCAAAGGCAAATTGGATGGGCCTACACAAAAGCATAATTCTTTCACAGTGCCATTGCATACCACCACAAAGAAAGGAAGAAAAAGGCATGCAGACCTCTGGCATACCCTCTCCATTTAACTCAGTAACATAAGAAAGGGTGTGAGGGCTCCAGAAGCAGTGAGTTGCAAGGGGAAAATGATAAGGGCTATAGTATACCAGCAAATTAATGAGAGATAATCGTGGTCTTGTGACTTTCTCAAAAATATTTCTTTTTAAAGAAGTAGAGAAAGAAGAGTACAGTAAGAGTTATGTTTTGTTTACCCAAAAATGTGGTGACCAGAAAAATGTCACATGCACTGCCATATTATTCCCTTTACCTTTTGCATAAACTATGTTTTTAGGAATTTATAAATCTTGGTAATTGTTCTTTTGATTAGCAGGGAATTTCCTGAAACCAGTTTAATGAAAAGTGCCAGCCAAACAGAACTTGATCTACATTTATTCTGTGACTCTTCTGTTACATGTGTTGAATTGTAACAGAGAATAGGATAAATGGGGAGCTTTCCTTGCATGGAAGGTGTGATGAGATGCTTGACCCATTCACTGAAAACAAATGTAAGTAAAATTCTCTCTGACCTGACAGTACTAATCAGATGGTCTAAAAACTGCATCCATGTGTAGTTGCATGTTAATATAATTTTTCCATTTTAAGGAGAAAAGAAGAAATCTGTCAGCAGTAGTTTATTTTATCATTACATCTCTTGTGTGTGTGTGTGTATATATATATATATATATATATATATATATATATATATATATATATATACGTGTCTGTGTGTGTGTGTGTATATATATATATATATATATATATATATATATATATATATATATATATATATATATATATATATATATATATATGTATACATGTTTTATTCCAAGATGTGGTGATTGAATGCTAGTATTTCTCTCATTGAGTATATTTTTACCCCCCCCCCCCCACACCATTACTGCTTTGATTGAACCAATATTTTGCCTTTTGTTTTCCGTTATATGTATTTATGCTGTTGAATGAATGTAGAAAACAACTTGGAGTGCTAAGTTGCATTTTGACTTCTGCAAACTTGATTGCAGAATTTGGCAATGAGAGACTAGTCTTGCAACAAATTATTCTAGTTGTCTTGCATCTGAAAAAGTCTTGATTTTTGTCAAGGCCAGAAAATTGTCAAAAACATGGCATTTTATAGCAGTATCAGTTTTACTTAAGGTATAGAGACGGAGCTTTGCCCACACTCTAGATATCCCTAGTTTTATTTTAAGCCTAACACTGGAGAAGCCATATAGATGTATATGAGATCAGGTCTCCCATTCTAGGGGAGGGAGATTTTAGTTCAGCCCATCACTGCCATCTAGTGGAAATAAGGTGTTATAGCAATACAGAGAAACATGGAAATGACAGTCACCTTGGCTGGGGATCATTGTGTGCTTTGAGTCATGCATGCAGTAGTAGGGTTCAGTGCATGTGCTGAGTCATGCTCACACACACACACACACACACACACACACACACACACACACACACACACACCACTGGTCTCAGCAGTGTGAGACTTGCATTGTTGTTGGGTGGAGGTTTAAGGGTTTGCATCAGAAAATCTCAGATAGTCACTCAGCAAGATGTTCTACTTGGACTACCCCAGTTTTCGTTCAGACCCCTACCCCTGAAACAGTGTTAGACTTAGTTGGGGGGAGAGCAAGCTAAACATAGACTTGATGGAAAGGGGGTCTGAGGAGGAATGGCTAATTGTCAGAATGCTACTTGGATTCAGTAAAAAATTATTTTGGCTATAAACCTTTAGTGGGACTTTAAATGCTTTTTGAATCTTATTTTTTTACTTGCTTATGCTGCCATTATTTAAAAAAATCCAATGTGTTAATTATGTACTTGTTTGTTTCTTCCCAATGTTCACTTCTGACAAAATGCTGCATGTATTTTGGGTATATTGCCAGATAAGGAATTCAGCCATTTTAAAGGTCCGATTGTTTTGGTCTAGGTTTGATTTAGAAACTGTTTGGCAGTGATATTGTTAGAGATGCATTGTTTCAGGGAAAAAAAAGTGGAGTACTTACTGCAGGCTATAGCTGGAAGCCACCATAGTTATCCTTTAGCTCTGTTAAGCAGCTTGCACCTAAGATAAGCTATGGATGGAGCACCATGTCCTCTAAGGTAGTTTAATCCTGTGGAACAGGATCAGACAGTTTGCAAAGACAGTGAAACAAAGTGAGGCATGCAGATATTCTAGTGACTATAGAGGTAGAGCTACATAAGTAAGGTGAAATGTGCTGGTTCCTAGTTGTAGTCTTGACACAAAAATATAACATGCCACATATGGCTTCATTGTCTAAGATGAAAGGGCTTTTTTTTTTTTACTTTCTTTGCCTGTACTGATCATAAGCCCCCTACCGGACATTAGGCATAGTCATTCCTTATCACTTGAATGAGTTTAACTGGGAGAGCATTTAGGTAGCAATTAGGGGTGGTTTGTGATTTTCTTTCTTTTTGCCCTAATATCAGGTGTGCACTTGGCATAACACAAGGGAAAGGGACTTGCAGTGCGCTGACCAAGCAGGACATCCCCTCAATTCTGCAAAAGGCTTTCTTCTCAAGCACCCCCCCCCAAAGTAAGGGAAGTGGTTTCCCTGGTCCCTTCCAGGAAAATCACATCAATCCAGTGTGCCTCCCCTGCCCTGGATATGGTGAGCAAGCCATGGCTCTTAAGTCAGGGTTCCATCCCTCTACACTACAATGGCAGACACTTTATCATTGCTGAAAGTTGGTAGTCACAGGGTTTGTGTATGATGTCACTAGATGGAACCCTAACATATGCATAAAGTACAGCTTTGCTAGCAGCAGGCACAGTGCAGTTTGATCTCTGTGCCACTGTAGTGGTGCTCATGCATCAGTGCTGAAGGGGCTGTGGACAAGAAGTGTTTAGGGACCATGCTGAGACTGAAATGTAGACATAGGGAGGAATTCGTAAACGTTACTGCGAGGTGTACATGTGGTCCTCATTGGGATTCAGAGACCGCCCCACCATGGTGCTTTATACCGAATTACCAATGACGCATTCCAGGGGAGAGGCATATACTATTTAGCCATTATCTCTCCACTGGAAAGGCATGCTGTAAGGCATTTATGCAGCCCAGCAATTCAGAGAGTAGCCTGACTGCACAAGAAACATGGTCACTCCCAGATGCTAATGAACACCGCCAAAGACTTGTGTTCACCCAGTGTGGTAGAGGTAAGTGTTGGGGAGTTTAGTGGACAGGTAGTGTTGAGGGGTGTCTTTGTGTGGGGCTTTTGTGTGTGTGTGTGTGTGTGTGTGTCTGTCTGTGTGTGTGTGTGTGTATCTTTTGAATGTGTGTGTGTGTGTGTGTGTGTGTGTGTGTGTGTGTGTGTGTGTGTGTGTGTGTCAGTGTCATACCTCCTAGACTAAAAAGCAACTCTTGCAATATTGGGGGTACTCTGTGTGCATTAAAGGCACTTATAAAAATAAAGGAGATGTAGGTTGGTGGGGATACTATACACCATGGATATTCTAAATAGCGTGCAGTAAAGGCACTAACAAAGATTCAAACCCTGCACCCTCCCAGCTCATACAGAAGATATTAATCCTGTACACTAGCACTAAACACCAGGAATATCTGAATATATTATTACACACGGAGGATATTAGTTCTGTACACCACCACTAGATGCCAGAAATACTTGAAAATATTACTTGTATGTTTAAAATATATATCTGTTTTGAACCACAAGGAAACCACCGTGAAAAACTTTTCAAAAGCAAACTTCAAGTTACTTAAGACCAAGGTGGAAAGTTTCAATGCCTCCATGCTGAAGGATAACGCTGTCCAAGCTGCAAAATCCTTCACTAATGCATTCTACGGGCACCTACAAGAATGCATGGATCGTGCCATCCCAGGCAAAACCAAGACTCACTCCTCCAAGAAAAGGAAACCAGTCCGGTGGACACCTGTCATAAACAAGCTATACAATAGAAGGAGGAAACTAGTACAGAAAAGAGTAAAATCCCAAGAAGAGAAGACATCCCTGATCAGTATCAGCAAGAAACTATGATCCCTCATAAAATCATCCAAGGCGAGATTTGAAAGAAAAATTGCCAAGGACTCCAAAGATGACTACAAGGCATTCTTTAGCTATGTCAAAAATCTAAGTGGCAATGCTCAGATCTGCTCTGAGTTAGTGCAGAATGGCAGAAAATACACTGAACCGACCAATATCACCAACATCCTGACAGACAGGTTCAGTGCAAACTTCACCCCCCTCTCACCCCCAAAAGGGCCCATAACCATACCAGAAGAATGTAGAGTCCCTGAAATCACAGACACTCATGTTAAAACAGCCCTCTCCAAAGCCAAAATCACAGCATCAGTGGGACCGGACGGTGTCCCAGGCTGCGTTCTACACGAGCTCAAAAACGAGCTAACTCCTCACCTAAACACACTGTTCAAACTCAGCCTCTCCATAGGCTACATAACCATAGAGCAGCGCACAGCAATGGTTATTCCGCTCAACAAAGGTGGAGCCACAACAGACCGCGGGAACTATCGCCCTATAAGCCTGACTAGCTTGGTCTGCAAGGCTATGGAGCCCATCATCATGGAACTCATTAACAGAGACATTGGGAACCTCCAAACACTGGACCCTACCCAGCTCAGTTTTGTTAAGGGCAGATCATGCCTCCTAAACCTGGTGGACTTCCTTGAGACAGTTACTAAGGCTATAGACGAGGGAAAGGTGGTACACACAGCCTACCTAGACCATGCTAAGGCCTTTGACACCATTCCCCATTCTGGTATTATAGACAAGCTCACCAGCCTGAACATAAACTCCTACGTCACAAGATTTGCCAACTGGCTCACAGACAGAACCCATATGGCGAGAGTTGCAGGAGCTAGGTCCGACTCTAAACCAGTTACAAGTGGTGTTCCCCAGGGCTCAGTCCTAGGACCCCTCCTGTTCGGCATATACTTCTCAGAGGTACAGGCAAGCACAGGAGGACTATGGCTGACCAAGTTTGCAGACGACTGCAAACTAGGGGCTATAATTGACTCTCCGGCTGACACAGACATCCTCCAAAAGGGTCTCACTGAGATGGATACCTGGTATCAAAATCATGGTCTCAAGCTAAATGCCAAAAAGTGCATAGTCATCCTCTTGGAAAAAACAAAAGTACCTACAAACTACCACATAGTTGGTAGTCCCCTAAATACGGAAGACGTAATCAGGGATCTGGGGACCCAAGTAGATAGTAATTTCACCTTTGATAATCACATTGCCAAAGTGGTTAGAAAATCCTTCTACATGGCCCACCTAATCACAAAACGGTTTGCATCCAGATCAAAAGAGGTCATTGTGCCACTCTACTCATCACTCATCATACCCATCATAGAGTACAATGCCCCATTTGGGATGTACTTTACAAGACACTTGTAACAGCTGGAAAGACCACAGAAGTACCTCACCAAGAGGATCACAGGCCTGAAACAGATGCCGCTCGACTGAAGAAACTCCAGCTGTGCTCGGTTGCATACCGCCTACTCAGAGGTGATCTCTGTCTGACATAGAAGGCCATGTCCAACCCAGAATTGATGGACCACCTAAAGAAAACCTTATCCCATTGAGCCACATGCTCTAGGGATTTAAACCTCACCACAACAATAAATAGGACATGCTGGAGGGATAGATTCCTGTCCCAGAGACTTCCCATGCTTTGGAACAAGATTCCAGTCTACATTAGGCAGAGCTCCTCACTAACACTCTTCAAAAGAAACCTTGACGAGTGGATGGGAAACAGAAAGTTTACCTTGGGGATCACTTCAGTGGCTCTGCTGGACAGAGGCACAGGGAACTAATCTAAGGGGCGGCGAAAGCCAACACATTCTGACTAGGCTTATAAATGCCTTTGGGCAGATAGCCTAGTACCTACCTATGAACCTATGCACCCCTTTACACACACAGCTGGAGTATTAACCCACTATGCTAACTAATCCATAAGAGTAGGAGTTTTTTTGTACGCAAGAACTATGATGCTCTAATGTCAGGCATGATCCAGTGCTTGTATAACAGTCCATGAGTCATGAGAGACCATGGTGTGATGCTTCAATACAAAGCTGGGACGAACACTAGAATATACCAAGAAGATTATTTAAACTGTTATTGGGGACCCACTTAACAAGTTTATAGAGCAACAGCTGTAGCATCAATATGCAGTGTATGAACAGTAACAAGAATGAAAATCTAACATCTGTCATTTTTGTATGTAATGATCCTTGTTTGAGTGCAGGAACAAATAGCAGGAGACATTGGAGATGTTCTAGCTGAGGGACAAGAAAGGCATGTGTGTGCATGCGTGTGTGCATGCGTGTGTGAGTGAGTGAGTGTGTGTGTGTGTGTGTGTGTGTGTGTGTGTGTGTGTGTGTGTGTGTGTGTGTGTGTGTGTGTGCGTCTTTGCAATACAATGCATGAGCTACCAGTGTTAACTACTGTAGGAAAGTACTGATTGACACTAGTGGTTGCAATTCAGAGACATGCAAATGAGTTTTTTCCTCATAGAGGCTAATGTGTTTCTGAAATGGATTTTAAAAGATTATGGAAACGTTCTGTTTTACTGCAGTTCTTACTGCAAGTGCTGTTTTTTTCTGCATAGAATTATGAAAATATGCTTATTTGTATATTTCAACATATAAAGATATATTTCAAGATATACAGCTTATAGTGCAAATACCAATCACAATCTTCAACGTTATCTATGGTGTCACCTGATGTCATACAATATCAAGTCGTTTATACACAGACTGCACAGTTTCATAATTACTATCAAACAGCATTACCTCCAGTCTATTGTACTATAATTGGACATTGACAATGCATTTTCTAAATCCCACCCATGACATTTCACACCATCCCTCTGTTTGGTATATAATACCTTACATCTGCAAAAGCTGAAATAAGCAGAAACTAAGCATAGTAGCTCAGAATTCAGTTGTGCCCAAATTTACCTGGATAAGAATGTGAACGTCATTGAATTCTAATGCAGCCTGATGGCCAACCATCTTAGCTTCAAGAATTCTGGAGAAAGACAAAAGTAATCGGGGGCAAATCTTTTATTCTATTTCAGTTAAAAGTTAGTGCAGGGTTTGCATCAATATGCATTCTCCAAAAGTAAGTATGCAACGATAATGTCTGGCATTATTGATAGACTGTAATTCTCAGTGATTTACCAGAAAAGTCAAACATTTTAATAGGGATGGGACAAAAACAAAGGCAAAATCTGAGATGTTTTGCAACATCAGGGACAGCTGAGAGCTGTGCACAAATCTCAGATACTGGTTGGTGGTATGCTGCTACTATATTGGCTGGGTTGTGGTATGCTGCTACATTGTTGGCTGGGTGGTGGTATGCTGCTACTGTGTTGCCTGGGTGGTGGTATGCTGCTGCTGTGTTGCCTGGGTGATGGTATGCTGCTACTGTGTTGGCTGGGTGGTGGCATGCTACTACTGTGTTGCCTGGGTGGTGGTATGCTGCTACTGTGTTGGCTGGGTGGAGGTATGCTGCTACTATGTTGACTGGGTTGTGGTATGCTGCTACTGTGTTGGCTGGATGGTGGTATGCTGCTACTGTGTTGGCTGGGTGGTGGTATGCTGCTACTGTGTTGGATGGGTGGAGGTATGCTGCTACTATGTTGACTGTGTTGTGGTATGCTGCTACTGTGTTGGCTGGGTGGTGGTATGCTGCTACTGTGTTAGGTGGCTTCAGGCAATGTAGTCGTTACTTCCCAGCTTGTGGTAAATACAGATGGAAATCTTCAAGAAAAAGTCCCCAGTGTAACAATCCTATACCAAACTCATGGCTTCTGTGAACAGAGAGCAAATACAACAAAACTTCCACCCACAAAGATTCTGATAACTAAAGCGAACAATGCAATCCAGGGGATTCCTTAGAATTTGTTCACTAAACTCTCCATCTTTGAGACACTGGTATGAATAGATGGGTTCCTGCTTGCTATTTTTTAACTATTTGATATAATAGAAGACATAGTATGTGTCAGGTCTGTATATCATTTAGGAAAAAGCAGTGACAGTGAGAATGTTGGGTGCGATTTGTGGGGGCAGCAGGATAATCCAATTTGATTTGCCTTAGACCACAGTAGGTGTGTGCATGTGTATGTATGTATATATATATATATACGTGTGTATTTTTTTTTTTCACAGGCATGTAAAGCTTCAATGCAAATGTTCTGAATTTTGCTTTGCCAAGCGGTAACCATGCCTCTCTCCATCCTTGTTCATCTACGAATTCCCTTAACACGTTCATCCAGTCTCTACACATCCTATTTGCTACTTCCAGTCTACCCTCTTGTTATATTCTCACCAGTCTCATAATCTCAGTTTTCTTTGTTAGATTGCAATTACAAAAATCTGTCACACAGCAAACTCAACTCCGCCATTGGTCCTGCTTTCTTTGAATCCATTTTGGGCCTGTAACAACTTTTATTAAAGAATAATAGTTTAAATAGGCCCTGTCAGGAATCTGAAGTATTTCTTGTGTTTTCTGGTATATTCCACAAACATTTAATCCCTGTACAATAGAAAAGAATGCCACTTTCTGCCATTTGTCAGTAGCAAGTCCCGTCTCCAACGCCTCACCACTCTACTTGGAAAAAAAAAAAGTCTGCTTGCTTATGCGTCTGTAATCAGTGGTGCCATTATCTCTGCTGTACCCCTCATATCAGCTCTTATGTGGTCCCATTATATCTGCTGTACCACTCCCATCAAGTCTTATGTGGTCCCATTATCTCTGCTGTACCCCTCACATCACCTCTTATGTGGTCCCATTATCTCTGCTGTACCCTTCACATCACTTCTTATGTGGTCCCAATGTCCTTCAAGAATGCAACTGCAGTCATAACATATGGGTTGTCCTGCCTCAGGCAGCCCTCGGTCGGCCGGATTCCAAAGTCTGGGTCCGGCGTCGGCCGGTGTCGCCTCCTCTCCGATGTCAGAACGGCTGGAGTATAAAGGCATCAGCCGACGCCATCTTCTTCAGTCTTTCTTGCCGCGCGGTGCCCGAAGCAGAAGCAGTTCGCAAGTGCTGGTCGGTCAGCTCCTGTGTTTCAGTTACCGAAGTCATCTAAAAGCTAAGTACCCCGTTGGGGAACATTTTTTCTTGCCTCAGCCGATGTCAGAACAAATTGAGAAAGTTAATAATTGTTTGTCTTGTGGTAAACAAATACCTCATAAGGACTTCCATTCTTACTGTCTCCCTTGCCTGGGCCCAGACCACGACGTCTCGGCCTGTGCTGCCTGTGCTTGCTTTAATAAGCGCACTCTCAGGCGCCAGGCAGAATTTGCCGAGGACTTTTTCGGCGAATCCTTCGCCTATATCATGCTGTCGGATCAACCGACAACACAAATTTCCAAAAAGCGTAAGGACCGGGACTGACATCCACGGCCCGCGTCCTCTACCGATATTTCTCCTAAGTCCTCCGCGAGTGCTTCGGTCCCTTCAGAAGTGGTAATTCAACCGCTCCAGGCAGACGACACAGCGGTAACACGTCCTTTGGTCCCGGAGACTACACCGGTGCCGGTTATTGATTTTCCTCCAGAAACCGAAGCTCTGGATCTACCCGACACCATTTCCGTGGACAAGGTTACTCCTGCACGTGGGGCAGCTAGGCCTCCTGTATCCATGTCCATCAAGGCCTTTGCACGTGCTAAGGCCGCCAGTCAGGCCAAGGCCCATCCTAAACCTACTGCCCAGGCCCCTTCTTCTGATAAACAGATCATGTCTCTTGCTGCAGACCTTATCTCTCTTATCAGGGGCTCTCAGCCTCACCCAGACAGAGGCTCTCAGCCGCCTGCAGAGAAAAGGCCTAGAACTGCGCAGGCTGGCAACCTCTCTTCAGATGAAGCCTGTGGGGATTCAGAGCATTCAGATACCCAAGAAGAATCTTCCAGGCCTATGAGGACTCTGATGCTGAGGAGTCAATTCCCTCTGCCTCTCCTCCAGAGGATTTTTCTTTCGGTGAAGTCCTCCACTCTATGAGGGAGCATTTTAAGTGGCAGGGTCAGGAATTTTCTGATTCAAGGAAAAGGCTACGTACCTTCCTCAAGTTACCCCAGCACAGACCTTTAGCTATCCCTCCAGTTATGGATGTCCTGGATGATGTTTTCTCTGACTCCAGTGCTAACCCTGATTCTCTCCCTCCTGCTCCTGTCAAGCCAGACAGATATTACAGGGTCCCTGACACTCACAAGCATCTCTTTAAGGCCCACTCTGTGGATCTTGAAACTATTTCACAGGGCCCCAAAGGAGTGGCTACTTCCTCAGCCAAGAATCCACTGCCAGCGGATAGGGAAGCAAGGTCCCTGGAGAGATGGGGTAAAAAAGTTTATACCTCTACCACCCTTGCCATGAGGTCACTTAACTGCCTTTTTCATATGTTTCAGTACCAGGATTATTTACTGGATGATTTACAGAAAAAGCTAGCCTCTCCTGAGTCTATTGATAGAAAGGCATTGCAGGATCTGGTCCATAACTCCCAGCAGGTTAGCAATCATTTTCTACAGTGTGGTTATGATGCATTGGAAGCTACATGTAGGGCAGCTATGACGGGGGCTGTTATACGTAGACATGCTTGGTTAAAAGAACAGCCACTGCCAGACCATGTTAAAGTAAAGTTACTTGATGCACCTCTGGAAAAACAGAAGCTTTTTGGTGCTAATGCACAAGATGTGTTGAAGTCCATTGAGGAAAAGGCTAAATCAGTTCAGACAGTCAAAGATTTCCTCCAGGTTCAGCCACCCAGATTCAGCAGGAACTGGCCTTCAAAGAATTGGTCCTTTCCAGACACTGACAAGTTCCAAAGGGGAAAAAACAGGCGTGCTCAAGGTAGAGGGCAAAACCGTGGCTCCTCCAGGGGCCGCCAATGGCAACCACCAAATCAAAGAAGTGGCGCAGGCAGTCCAGCTGCACCACAAGGACAATCACAATGACTTGACTTTCATGCCGCCTACCAAAGCTCAAAGAGAAGCACCTTTAGGCGGAAAATTATCCTTATTCTCAAACAACTGGCTATCTTAACCAAGGACAACTGGATTCTGGATTTAATAGACAAAGGTTACAGATTCCACTTCCATACTTTACCAATAAGACAAGGCATGCCAAACCTGCCACATCATCAAAGGGCAGAGGCACTCATTCAAGTTTCAAAGCTGTTAAATATAAAAGCAATAGAAAAGGTCCCTCCACAGGAACAAGGCCAGGGATTTTATTCAAGACTGTTCCTTGTTCCAAGAAAGGAAAACAAATGGAGGCCTATACTGGACTTGTCTACTCTAAATACTTATCTCATTGTGCCAAAGTTCAAAATGCTGACGTTGCAGCAACTCCTTCCCATGCTGGGCAAGGGGTCTTGGCTGGTCACTCTGGACCTCAAGGAGGCATACCTGCATGTCCCAATCAGACAAAGCTGCATAAGATACCTCAGATTTCTTGCAGGGACAGAGCATTATCAATTCTCAGCATTGCCGTTTGGCTTATCTACTACGCCCAGAGTGTTCACGAAATGCCTGGCATCAGTAGTGGCACACTGCAGACTCCAGGGGATTCAAATATACCCCTACCTGGACGACTGCCTGATACAAGCAGACAACAAACAAACCTTGATAGCAAACTTGGACTATGTCATTCAATTACTACAGGCCTTGGAATACACAGTCACCATTCAGAAATCAAGACTTCTGCCATCCCAACAGATTATTTTCCTAGGAGCCAAACTGGACACAAAAACACAGATGGCTTATCTCACAGAGGAAAAACAGCAGCAGTTACCAGAGTACTTCAAAGGCCTAGCAAAGCTCTCCCAGCTGACTGCAAGGAAAATCCTGCAGGCCCTGGGGTTCATGGCATCTTGCATTCTTCTGATACCTTTGGCAAGACTTCATATGAGAAAGCTGCAATGGTACTTAAAAAGCTTATGGTCCCAACACAGCCAAAGCCTAGAGGACGTAATCCCACTCATTCCATGTCTGCAAAGAGAATTTTTGTGGTGGGCTCAAACAAGTCAGTTGAACAAAGGCATGTCTTTCAACAAACCTCAAGCAGGTCAAATGATTACAACAGACGCCTCAGACCATGGATGGGGCGCACATGGAGGGCAGATGCATTCAAGGTCAATGGACACCAAGGGAAAGACATCTGCACATAAACCAAAAAGAGATGTTGGCAGTGATACATGCAATCGAGACTTTCGAAACATCACTTCAACAAGGACATTTGCTAATAAGGACAGACAACACCACTGTTATGTGGTATATAAACAAGCAGGGAGGCACTCATTCTTATCCCCTCTGCAGACTAACAATGATTCTCTGGGAAAAATCCCTAAGTCTGAAGATACATTTGCAATCCCAGTTTGTGCCAGGCAAGGACAATGTACTGGCGGACAAGCTGAGCAGAAATTTCTTGGATCCACACGAATGGATGCTGCATCCTCACATTTTCTCACAAATAACAAGGACATGGGGAAGACCGGACAAAGATCTCTTTGCTTCTCACATGAATCATCACCTGGGAAAGTTCTGTACAAGGACCCACCATCCTCTAGCCTGGAAAACGGATGCTGTCTCCTTCAGCTGGAATTCCCTAACAATTTATGCATTCCCTCCTCTACCACTGCTGACCAAGGTGATACTGAAGATCAAAGCAGAACAACCAACAGGCATTTTGATAGCTCCAGACTGGCCAAGGCAGCACTAGTACCCATTGCTGTTGAGCATAACTCGGACCAAACCGTGGCCTCTGCCCCTATGGCTTCTGCTTCTAACACAACACAATTACATGACTGTTCATCAAAACCTGAAAACATTGCATCTGACAGCCTGGAGGTTACCATAACTCCTTCCGATATCTCTCTTTCCAAAAAAGTTCAAGAAATCTTACTGGAAGCACGCAGACCTTCCACCAGAAAAACCTATTCAGCCAAGTGGAAGAGATTCATCATCTGGAATGCTAACAGGGGTCAGGATACAACAGTATTGAGTATACCTCAGATATTGGAATACTTGGCAGAAATGTTTCATACTGGTCTCTCATATTCTTCCATAAAGATTCATGCCTCAGCAATCTCAGCAAAATACAATTGTGATCCACCTGTGTTTTCACATCCTTTGCTAAGACAGTTCCTAAGAGGGATAAAGAATATCAAACCTCCCAGGAAACCGCCAGTACCAGCATGGGACCTCAATTTTGTCTTGGAAAAATTAACTCTTCCTCCCTTTGAACCAGCAGCAACTTCAGAAATGCAATTTCTCTCTTGGAAAACGGTTTTCCTATTGGCAATCACATCAGCAAGAAGAGTCTCGGATATACAGGCACTCATGGCAGTACCTCCTTTTCTCATTTTTCATCAGGACAGAGTCTCTCTACGAACCAATCCTTCATTCATGCCAAAAGTAATTTCCAGGGTGTCTCTAAATCAAGCCATTCACCTGTCTACTTTCTTCCCCAATCCTCAAAACAGGGGGGAAGCACTGCTGCATACTTTGGACATACACAGGCAACTACGCTACTACTTGGACAGAACTAAGGCCACCAGAAAGTCTGACCAACTGCTTGTAGCCTATGCTGCTGGAGTACAAGGAAAAGCAATCTCCAAACAAACAATTTCCAAATGGATTGGACACTGCATCAGATTCTGCTATTCTTTTCATGGAAAAGGTGTGCCAGCCAATATTAGGCCACACTCCACCAGAGCTATAGCCACATCCACAGCTTTCCTAAGAGGAGTGGCTACAAAGGACATTCTAGAGGCTGCTACATGGAGCTCCATGCATACATTTACCAAGCACTACAACCTGCCTTTATACTCCAGATCCCGAGCAGGCTTTGCTTCGGCAGTCCTGCAGGGCATTTTAGCTACACCATCACTTTCTTAAGTTCCAACCACCCCCAGCTTGGCTATGGTATTCAACCCATATGTTATGACTGCAGTTGCATTCTTGAAGGACATAGTACAGTTTTGTACCTACCATAAATGTAGATGTCCGATAGACATGCAACTGCAGTCGGATTTTCCCACCCTCCTACCCCTCTGCAACCTTCTTTATGGGCCCACTACCCCTATTCCTATTAGCTGGGGGTATCTCCTATGGTGTATCTGTGTATTACTGTTGTGCATGTCTGGAATTGTTTATCCATTCACCAAATTTAGCCTTCCTAGGAGGGCACCTGGCATCTGGGGCAAGAAACACTGAAGAAGATGGCGTCAGCCGATGCCTTTATACTCCAGCCGTTCTGACGTCGGAGAGGAGGCAACACCGGCCGACGCCGGACCCAGACTTTGGAATCCGGCCGACCGAGGGCTGCCTGAGGCAGGACAACCTATATGTTATGACTGCAGTTGCATATCTATCGGACATCTACATTTATGGTAGGTACAAAACTGTACTTTATCTCTACTGTACCCCTCACATCACCTCTTATGTGGTGCCAGTATCTCTGCTGTACCCCTCACATCACCTCTTATGTGGTCCCATTATCTCTACTGTACCCCTCACATCACCTCTTATGTGGTCCCATTATCTCTGCTGTACCCTTCACATCACTTCTTATGTGGTCCCATTATCTCTGCTGTACCCCTCACATCACCTCTTATGTGGTGCCATTATCTCTGCTGTACCCCTCACATCACCTCTTATGTGGTGCCATTATCTCTGCTGTACCCCTCACATCACCTCTTATGTGGTCCCATTATCTCTGCTGTTCCCCTCACATCACCTCTTATGTGTATCTCTGCTGTACCCTTCACATCACCTCTTATGTGGTCCCATTATCTCTGCTGTTCCCCTCACATCACCTCTTATGTTTCCAAGCCAGGGAAATATCAGTCTCATTTTCTATGTACTAGTGACATCATGAACATGAGACTAAAAAGACATGGAGATCTGAGTAGCGTATCTTTTGGGAGCAGGAGCCTCTCCCAACTGACTCAATAAATCTCCTCCCCAATTAAAAATCTTGCAGCCATTTTTAATCCTTACCAATATTTCAGCCTCTGACATTTGCCAGAATACCTGACCCACTACTTTATCACATTCACCCTTTGATCAGACTGTAGATGTAGGTATTTCCACATTTAACTTTGTTTTAATTTTTACCATTACAGTATATGATTTAGCCATATAGTTTTCTTATATTGCTGCCAGCCAAATTCTTAAATACTTTGATTCCCCATGTAACCCATAACCCTGGATATATATGTATTTTTTCTAAAGAACATTCCAAGTTGGAATATTAATTGACTATAGCCCTTGTTGTCACGTTGTGTCTTTACCTTGAGAGCTCCCCAGAGGTATTCAGTAAATAAAATAAAAATTCTCTGTATCTTCTCTTGAATTCACCAGATCAGTGTATAACCCTGCTTTAAATTCTAAACCATTACGGTCATATTAAATTTTAAACCATTCAGATCATATCCTTTTATGGGGGTTGAACAACATGCTACAGCAAGGGATTCCAATTAACAGTGGAGGGACTGGGCAACTGTACCTCTTTCCACATGAGAAAGTTATACACTGAGATAATCTACCATGCATTTTAACCTGGGCTATGGACCCTAGATAAATATTTTCCCCTCTGTTCTAAAAGCACAGAGGAAAGACATGCTGTGCATCACCTTGAAGAGGAATACCCACTCTACCCTATCAAACGTTTTTTCATCATCTAATGAGACTAATTCACCTGCGTAGGGATGCAGTTAACAACTTGGATGATCATCAGTATTCATAAGATACTGTCAAAAGTTCTTCACCTCCCTCTGTGAAACCACATTGATCAAGATGTGTCATGTCGTTTATCTCATTCAATCAAGTCTGTAATGCCTTTTTGTATTCTTCCATTTAACACCTATAGTTCCTTATGGCATTCAGACACTTTTTGTGTGTGCCATCCTTAACTATGTGAGTCACTAATTATTAATGCACACTTTTTGAAGGTGCTAGATGTAATTAACAGAATGATACTAAGATTGTTAATCTCGGATGTTCTGGTGTGAAG
Source organism: Protopterus annectens (assembly GCF_019279795.1). NCBI lineage: Eukaryota > Metazoa > Chordata > Ceratodontiformes > Protopteridae > Protopterus > Protopterus annectens. The sequence goes on from NC_056743.1 coordinate 1,416,795,245, forward strand.
AAATTGAGTGATTTTTCCCTCATTATTCATATTTTCATACTTGCATTCATATTTTTATAACTTGAAGACCTACATGTTGTTGAGGGGCATATTATGATATACCCTGGTGGGAGATAGAAAGTACATCATCAGTGTGGAATTACAGTGCACTGTACTAGAGATATTGGTAATTATTTGCTAGTAGTTATGAAAATATGAAATATTTCTACATGTACTTAATATTTCTTAAACTGGGTGACTCACAAACTATTGTATGACATCAGATGAAACCTTAAATGATGTTAGAGAAAACTGTCATTGATATTTGCAGTCTAAGTCGCATATCTTGAGAGATTTTCATGGTTATTTATACTGTTAATTATACAAATAAACATAATTATTCATATTTCTGTAAATATTTTAGTAAGCACACCCATAGAAAGGAACTTTTTGCTTTTAAGTGAAAGCTTATGTCCACCTAACAAAAGTAAGTTGACAAAATACATCTAGGTTATACAGTTTCCAAGATATGACTGTGAAACATTAGGTACAAATATTCTGGTTTTCTATTCATAATGTCACAGCACTGATGTTAAGACTGTGACTGTACCAATTTTTATCATTTTAAAGAAGACTTTGTACAGTTTTAATAGCTTTTATTCACAATGCATGTATATTTCTTTGCTATGTTCTTAAGTTGATTTCCCAGAAAATGCTTTGGAATGTAACAGTGTGTGTAGGCTGTTAAAAGCATGACATTCCACATAACATAGGTGTTAGAGTTATCATATGTCCTAGCCTCTTAGCTATGATAGACCTAAATAACTTGTAGTCATGGTTTAAAATAGTAATAGATCAGTACGATTCCTCTAATCTGGCATCTTCTCTTCCTTGTAGATGGCCACATTGTTTAATAAGTAGCACAGTATTCAGCCTCTCTCCACCTAAGCTCCAGACCTCAGTGAGGATCTCATTGACGCCCAGGGTTTTTCTCCTTTTCTGTTTTATTGCTTTCTACAGCTCCTTCTGTTTTACATCCTGTAGTAACTTTTCTCCCAATTACCTATCTGCCTCTAGCAGTGGCAGTATCAGGTGTAAAAACTCCTTGATTTTATTTAAATCCTCTCCACCCTTATGCTGTTCTTGACATAAACTTTCAGAATACCGACAAAAAATTAGCAGCTTTTTATGTGGGTTTCTTTACTGATTTTGCTCCTCCTGATGCAGTATTAATGAGATAATTCCCTCTATCCTTTGCTGTCTTAGCTTGGGTGTCAATGCTGTCATTCCCATGGGAGAGGAAGATGAAGAGGAAAGTAGAAAAGGAGATTAGTAATGGAGAAGAAATAGAAACTGAGGTTATGGAGTACATGCAAAGTGAAGGATTCAGTGTAGAAAATCTAATTCAGAACGCACCACAACAGGCTAGAGCAATAGACATCCAAATTAAGGGGAAGCCAGTGGAACAGGAAATAATTGGTCAGGTGCCATATGAAGATATTTTGGAGCCTTCCACAGGAAATCAGTATAAATGTTCACTTGCAGCTGGACAGCAAGGGAAGGAACAAGAAACTGTGGCAACTCTAATGCATTCAGTGTTGTGAAGTGATGGGCCAGCGAGTTCCCACATGAAAGAGCAATAAATGACACAAGGTGAAACTGAAGAGAATGTGGCTCTAGAACATTCTATAGAATGCCCACAGGAAATGGAAAACAAAAAATGTGCCCTTAGTTTAGAAGAAAATGAGCTAAGAGAAGAGTTGCTTGATTTAATAGACATACATGGACATATTAAGATCAGTGAGAGAAATAGACTGCAGAAGGTCAATAAAATCCAAAAAGTCAAAAGTTTGATTAAACAAATGAACACAGATATTAGGACTGTCCGTATAGGTCCATGCAATATAACATAAGTAAACAGGATATGTTACTGTGCAGCTAAATTAATAACTGATAACATTCTACCAGAAGAACACAGAGTAGCGATGGAAAGAAAGAGGAGAAATCGAATGCCATCATGGAAGTATCGTATAGAGAAAACTATAAAGCAATTAAGACAAGAAGTGTCACTGTTAGAAGAGTATAGAAGAGGGAACAGATCAACAAAATACCAAGAAAGATAGACGTGATAAAAGCAATGTGCAGTATTAGAACAGGCCAAGATCTATCATGCACTATTGCAGATTAACTAAAAAATCTCAGCACAAGTGGAAAAACTTAGAAGGTACAAGGATAAATATAAAGAAAGAGTACAAAATAAGCAATTTATTGATGACCCAAACAAGTTTTATAGAGAATTTGGAAACAAGGTAAAAGGAATTGAAAGACTGCCAAAAAAAGAAGAAATAGATACATTTTGGAGAAGTATCTATGAAGATCCTGTGGAACATAACAAGCTAAATGGATAGAAAAAGTAAAAGAAAGAATAAGAAGTTTAAAGGTACAGGATATGAAATGGGATGAAGTAATAGAAGGCGATTGTTCCTCTATTTCACAGTACTGTCTCAGCGTCGGTCCCTTCCAGCATGGTTGGTTCTCAGGAATCTGGGTTTCATGGTGGTCTCCATCCCCATTGTTGAATTCGTCTGGTTTCAATTGAGGATTCTTCAGTGGATGCTTTGCACTCAGTAGTCACAACTGACAGATCCCCCTTCAAACCCAGTCTGCTTAACTCAGATTTACAGGAATCATTTACAGTGGTGGTTGACTTCACCAAACGTTTACATAGGAGAGTCATTCGTGACTCCCCTTTAGCAATAATAACTGTGGATGCCACCTCTTTGGGTTGGGAGGGCATTTCAAGTGATACAGTTAGAGGCCTGTCTTCACTTTAGCATCTTGGCTATCATTTCAGGAATTTCATAACCTCTTAACTCCAGGAGTGATAGCCATCTAATTGGGCAACATATCGATAGTGTAGTGCATCAGCAAGCAGGGAGGAGCCAAGTCCTATCTTCTCTGCAGAGAAACCATGAGAATGTGGCAGTAGGCATTTGATTCAGGGTCTTTTTCTGGTGGCAATACACACATTGGGTAAAGTCAGCTGGCTAGCAGACAGGCTCAGTAGGTCTATCCTTATGCATCCAAGAGTGGTCTCTCAGTCCAGTAGTGGATAAAGACATTTTCAGTCATTAGGACTAGCCTTACTGCTTCTTGTTTGCTTCTCTCTCTAGTGCCATGTGCTGAAACTTCTTCATTCTGATTCCTCCAGATGGAAATTGACTAAGGGACATTCTTGTCTGTCAGTGGCCCCAGGACATTCTTGTCTATCAATGACCCCAGGTATTCTATATCCCTTCCCTGTTTTTTTTTTTTTTTTTGATCTGAAGATTTCTGCAGAAAGCCTCAAGTCTGCAAAACAGAAAATAATTCTTATTGATCCATACTGGCCTAGGTAGATCTGGTTTGCCTGCTCAGACCTCATTTGAAGAAGTCCCCATGGCTTCCAAATCCACAGACCTTCTCAATCTCAAACTGACCATATGATTTCTCCAGTTTCGTTAGTGGCAAAACATCCCATCCTGTCAAAAAAGATGGTCTACATTTTGTCTGCTTCTCAGAAACAATCTACCCAAAAGAGCTATGAAGTAAATGGAAGCATTTTTACTATCAGAACCACAGGACAAGGGTTTGATCCTTATTCTACCTCAATTGCGGATGCACTAAAATTTTTTTTTTCACGATACAATGAATGTTCCAGTTATTCTACCATCAAGGCACAGTTAGCGTCTAATTCAAATTTTCTTCCCAGATACTGAAAGACTTCTCTGGCATCACATCCTTTCTCAGAAAAGTATTTCTTCTCCATCCATCAACAAAGGACCCGACTTCTTCATGTGGCCTAATTCTAGTTCTGAAAGCTCCAACAAAGTCTTCCTTTGAACCGACTAATTCAGTAGGCTTTTTTTTTTTTTTATCATGGAAAACCCTATTTCTGGTTGCAATTTCTTCAGTCAGATGAATTGCGGAACTTCATGCCTTGTCATCCATTTGTCCATTTCTAATTTTCCTAAAAGATAGTCACCCTAAGAACTAACCCAACTTTTATTCCAAAGATAGCATCAAAATCTAATTTTAATCAGCCTATAAATCTTTCAGTCTTCCCAAGTTACTCCAAGGAAACTTTATTGTACATTTTAGATGTCCACAGACAACTCTGATCTTACCTCCATAGAATGAAGTCTTTCAGGAAGGATTTTAACTGTTTGTTTCCTTTGACTTTAACAGATTGGGTACAAAAGTCTGTAATCAGCCACTTCTAATGGCTGTTTGATTGTATTGCTGTTGCCTACTCTAATAAGAATAAAGTGTTGCCTACAAAATCGAAAGAACATTCCACTAGCTGTATGGCATCCACCACCGCCTTCTTCAGGAATTCTTCCATCTATTTGACATGCACAACAAAAGCATGGTCTGCATTGCACACCTTTCCCAAACAATATAAACTGGGCATCATTTCCATTATTAGAGTCTCATTTGGAGTTCTGGTTCTGAAAGGTATTCTGTCGTGAATCCACACAAGATGTTAGCTAGCTAGGGATTCTCTCCCATTAGTCAGATTAGACGAACAGATTAACCAGGATATGGAAGTTATGTCTTGCCATAATGTGGATTCTTTTCATTCAAGCCTGTCCAGTACAACATCCCTCGCTCCATCCATGTTCCAAACGGGCAGTTTTTAAAGAGTTACAAAACAGTTGAATTACTTATTAGCATATTTCTCAGTTTTTCCTAGTATATTTTGCACTAGGACAGCAAGCTCAATCTGAGGGGAGAGAAACACAGGGGATTTATAGAAAAAGTCTGAAGGAACTTGAAGTTTGGAATGCTAGCTAATGGCCAGATTGGATCCAACAAGCAGCTTAGTAACTAACATTTTTATCGGATGAACTTGAATGAAAATGATCCACCATATTATGGTAAGACACAACTTCTGCTTTCATTGTATAGTTAGAAAATGTTCTCTTAAGTTAAAAAAAAAGCTCTTAGCATGTAGTTATCCTTTGATAAAAAAGTTGTAGGCATTTAAAATGTCTGAGAGTACCTGCAATTTTTGGTAAAACCCATTTTCCTGATGGATACCCTAAATTTCCAACTACCAGGGCAGGAAAACAGTTAACGAGGTAGTAAAACCGATTTTATTTTATTTTTGTTGCGATTAGCAGCATGCCCAACAGGTAGGGAAACAAGCAGACATGATAGAGTAGTTGGTCATTATGTGCCACCACAGTCTTTCTCCAGAACAGTTTGCAGTTATCTGAGTTACTGTATGATCTGCTTCCCCATATATGTTCTCACTGATGTTCACTTTACTTCTGTATCTGATTCGTATTATTTTCTACCATGCTGCATGTTAACACTATTCTATTATTTTTGCTTAATGTATTTTTTCTGCAACCTAGCATTTAGCTTTCAGCCACAAGTCAACAAAGGACTTGCTTATAAAAAGAGCATCCACTCAGATTAGTCCACATAATTGGGGTATGAGTAAAAAGAAAACCTGCCAGTCTTAATACTTTAATTGGAGTTGGGGCTATGCAATAAATATATCCAGCAACCAGAAAGAGAGTAGTGATTACAGAAGTGATACATAGATGCAGTCCAGGCACTGGGATGTGTAGGATACGGTACAGGTCTTGTACTTTAGGAAATGTGGTCATTAAAAAAGTTAAAATAGTGGGGTTATCATAAACCATATATCTATGATTTTTTTCAAGCATTTGAATGTAAACTAAAGCTATGAATCTGTATCTGATAATGTATTTAAAGTGGGGAGGAGGTGTCAAAAATGTAAGTATATTTGCAGTTGTTTCTAAGGGTATAGTGTTTTTTTTAATTAATTTACCTGTTTTCAAGAATGGTTGAGAAGCACTCTGTTGTTAAGTGACTTGGTCAGAGTTGCAAATTTTGCAGTTGAAAACTGAGGAAAGAAATCCTGGATGAAGAAGCTCATTCATTGTACAAGAACATTCTCAACTTCAACATGATGGATATATTACCTGTTTAAGTTAAAGGAGAACATGTTCATCATTTGTATGATTTCCCAGTGACAGCTGTAGTATGTATATAAACTGCCCCAAGGTGTTAGCAAAGATACAAAGTACAGGTGCACTCAGGATAGTTATTTGGTGCCCCATTTTTGTAACTGTGCTAATATCTAGTTATCACTGCCTTTTGTGTGTGTGTGTGTGTGTGTGTGTGTGCGTGTGTGTGTCAGCTAGTGTGTTTTGCACCTTCCAATCCAGCCCTAAATCAATATTTTTAGGTAGCAAGACTGAAAGTAGTAGCACTTGTCTTACACTAGTGTTAACATCAGCAGAGTTGTTAAGTTGTTCTTACTTTCAGGTGCTGTATAGTAAGCTGCATTATACATTATTTGACAACATGAAGAAAAAATATGAACTCACCACCCGCTGTGGTGGGGATGCAGATACATGTGCCTTATGAATTAAGCTGGCAAGATGTCACAGTTCTGTAATACTTGCACTCAGAGACTGAAGATGAACTTCAGAAGGAAAACATCGGTTGCCTATTATCTGAAACAGAGAAGAAATTTATTGACTTGTAAAGGGCTTTGTAAACTAGTTCTACCTGCTTCAGTGTAACAGTGAGACCCCTAATGGAAATAATCCTGCTGAAACATACTGAGCCAGTATTACAGAAAAATGGTTTGTAATGCCAAAAAAAAACTTTTATAAGTAATTTCTCCAGAAACTGTTGTGATAGATTTTTATAGCTTAAAAAGAATTGCAAGAAAGTATTAATATTTAACAGCAAATGTTTCTTTAATTTCTAGATTGCAGACACCTGAAACTTAAGAAAAAGACGTTTCTTAGTACTTTTGTTGTTTGTAGCAAGGCACTAAAAAGGTTTCTAGTATGTCATGGTATAAACTGCTGTCTAGACTTTTTATAGTTCTGAAGAAATACAATAAACTCCTATTCATAATGTTGAAAGCTGGTATTTCTTTAACCTCTATACATACTTTTGTGTTAGTCCAATTAGAATGTGGTATGAATTAGGAAATTGTGATATTTCAAACAAAACTCCTGCCATGTTGTCCAAGGATATATGTGGTGACGGTATTACACAACATGGAAGTACTGGATATGTTGGAAGTATAGTAATGCTTCATTACCAGTTGTGTCATGCATGTTACCTGGGTGATGGGTAAACAACACAGAGGCACTGTTGATATGGTCTGACCTCTCTGAGGTCTTTAAGCTAGAATGAAATAAGTAAGAAGAAAGTTTACCATTCAGAATGTAGCTTGTGACTCCAAGTCTGCTGTCTTCAGTATTTGTGATGCCATGGAACCATTTGTATGGGGTGTGTTGAATCACACCTCCAGCATCTGTTATTATGCAAAGGGTGCTTTGTTTTATAGGCATATGGTAAATGTGCAGTGTTCCCTTTGGGTAATAGCCAATTCTTACCACTCCCAAATGAGTTTTCAGTGTACAGCTACAGATGAGGTATAATCACCGTCTCCCCAGGATTTCGCCCAACTCAGACTGAGCCCAGTACCTTCCAGTAAAGCTTTATCAATAGTAATTGAAACTAAGATAATTATTTTGTTAGCAAACAGGCACTCGCACAAAGTAATGCTACCACAATTTTGCCAAAACTGTTTATTGTTAACATAAACCAAATTTTAAATACTGAAATGGTAGCAATTATCACATAGGATCATAGGAAGTTACTAGGCTGTTGGCCCTGACGCCCTTCTAAGCCTAGCCAAGAGTTTAGCCCATGTATAAACAAATCAGCACCCAATGCCCCTGTCCAGCAGGGACACAGGTGGAATCCCAGGGATGTATTTTCTATTTCCCATCCAGTTATCCAGGTTGTGCTTAAAAAGGGGTAAAGAGGTACTCTGCTTGACATGGAGATGGAGTCTATTCCACAGATGAGGGAGTCTCTGGGACACAAATCTGTCCCACCAACAAGTCCTATTGATGTCACAGACCAGGTTGAGGCCGCATGTGCAGGTTACTCGAGTGGAGCTCGACTTGAAAATATGCAGCAGTCCCATCAAGGCGGGGTCCGAGATCGTCTTGTATGCCAGACAGAGGTCACTTCTGAGGAGGCTGTATGAAACAGAGTAGAGGGATAGGGGTTTTAGCCTATCTGTTTATGGTAGATTTTTGAGGCCCTGGATTCTCCTGGTAAGGAACCTCTGTGGTCTCTCCAGCTGCTGCATGTGCCTTTTAGTCACTCTTCAAAAGACTGACACCACACAGTTAACTGTTAACCAGTTAAAACTTTCCATTTGTGCTCCTGATTAAGACAAGAAGGAACAAGAGTGTTATACTTAAGAATGGAAAAACCCTCCTTATTTTCAATCATACATTTTAAACTCTAGTTACTGTCTGATTCAAAATGAACAAACACATACTTTATTCTGTAAACCATGATCATGTTTCTCATTAAAATGTAGTGCCTTGGGGTTGATAATTCCTTCTGATAATTCTTAAATGTTTGTGTAGTCTACATTTTGGGCTTCTTTTAGTTTCACGTCTGTAGAACAAATTACAGCTGTACTTAGTAGCATAAGCAGCCCACCATGTGGTGCAGGTAGATTCTCCCACTACCTCAAAGTTCTTTTCCATTCATTATATCAAAAGTAGAAACCAACATACAGCATGCAGAGGTAAGTACCAGGAGTGTAATTAGAAAGTGTTAATCAGTCAACAATATGTAATTGGTAATGTTAAATATTGTGCGTCTTTGCAGTAGCTGAGACAATGGGAAATTCTTTTTAGTGCTTTAAATACATTTGTGATAATTAGAAGATTACAGTGAATCTGCGAAACAGTAGATTACAATAAGCATTCAGTTTCTTAAACTTCATCTTCCCCCAGACAAATGTGCAATGTCTTTGCTAACCTGTGCTAAAAAGGCCAGATTAATTTCTGTCCATCATTTGTTAATGTGGATAAATTGGTTTAGAAAATTTGCGTTTCAGACATATCTGGCAATGTACATCTGACCTTTGGTTGTTCCAAGTCAGACTGGGTATTTCCTCTGTCTCTAAGAACCTATGGCCACTATGCCCTCCTTTCCTACTGTGTCTGCCATCAACTTTAACAGTGGAACCAAATGAAACAGCAAATATAACTCCACAACACCCCAACAATTCACCACACAGTAGAAACGCCAAAAAACAAGTGGATTGAAGACAAAAACTTAATTTTATTATAACAATTCCAGGTTAAGCAATTTCTTACCCTAGGAGAGACTTCTTCAGAACAATTTTAAAACAAAACCAAACCCATTTATATATTAAACAATCAGCAATATTGAATCAATTAACTAATTAAGACCTATTAAAAAAATTCTTAAAGTTATAAAAAGGTATGAAAATTAATACCCTGTCTATATCCATAATAATAAATGTGTGCATTTATACAATCAACTATATAAATACATACAATTAAAACAGAAATTCATATTGGCCATAGACTTATCCCATAATATGTTTTAACTTTAACAGACATGATACATTAATACCTTCATTAATACGTGGATACTGCTCAGCATTAAGCCTCAATTGCCATCTAAGCACACATGTATCAAGGTGCACATCCGGGATTCTACCCTGAGGGTCCTTAATCAATTGCTGTAGAACCATAAACTTAAATAGATGGTCCCTATGTTCTTGAATGTGCCGGGCTAAGGCATTAGTCAGTTTTTTGTTTTTAATATCCAACAAATGCTCACCAATACTTTCCTTAAAACGCCTACATGTTTTGCCTACATAAAATATGGGACAGTCTGAACACTTGGCCAAATAAACAACATTCCTACTACCACAATTAAAATGTCCAGTTACATAAATAAACCTGCCATTTAGATTAAATCACTCCCCAGTTACCAAAATGTTTTTATAAGAAAACCCCATCCCACATTTAAAATTGCCACAACGCCGAGAATTGTACAAATCATTATTAAAACCACTATTTTCCATAATATTTTTAAAGGACCTATCTTTCATATAAACTATAGCTGGCATCCTACCCCACTTTTTGGGCTACTTGGTGGTCAAATTGTAAAATGTTCCAGTTGCGTATGATTATATCAGCCACTGCTTGAGAATCAGTATTGTAAGTGGTGATAAAACTAAGCCCCATCTTTTTCTTAACCTCTTTTGGGAGACATAAATGGCAGAGGCTGTAGCTAATTCATTTCGTCTCCCCCAAAATGGATCTATAAACACCATTAGACCGCTTCCTTATCACCTCATCACTTACTTCACTGAGCATTGCCGGGTGGTATCCTCGTAGTTTGAACATCTGAATTATAAAAGTCACTTCATCCATAAATTTGTTGTCATCATTTACCATTCTGGCAGCCCTAACCAGCTGTCCTTTAATGATGGACCTTTACTGGTTCTAGGGATGCCAACTATTAAAATCTAAATATGAATTCGAAAAAGTGGGTTTTTGAAATGTCCCAGATGTTAACCTGTTATTTTCCATGTCAGCCCCCAGCTGAATGTCCAAGAAAGTGATATCTCTGCTAAAAATAAACGTGAACTTTAAAAAGTCAACTGTTTCATTAATAAACTCTAAAAATCCACTTAGCAGTTCTTCTGAGCCCTTCCAAACTAAAAAAAAATATCATCCAGAATTCTGGTGTAATTGACAATGTTTTGATAGAAATTACTCTTGAACACATATTTTTGTTCGCAGAAGGACAAAACATAATTGGCAAAAATGGGGGCACAAGCTGCCCCCATTGCCACCCCCGTGGCTTGTTTATAATATTGTCCCTCAAAGAATACATAATTGTTTTTCAACACCAGCTCCATTAAGGCTACATGTTTATTAATCTGATCCTGATCATATAACCCTGTTTTTGTTAATTGTGCTTCCAGCAAAACTAGGTCCGTTTCATGGGATATTACTGAAAACAAATTACAGACATCAATTGTAACCAGTATAATGTCACTGCTGACCTCAATTTGATTGAATTTCTCCAGAAAATGCCAAGAATCTTTTTACAGATATATGGAAAGGCAACCAACCCTTTTTGTAACTGAATATCTAAAAATTTACTAATAAAACAGGTGTTGGAGCGCTTTCCATCAACAATTGGTCTAAACGTGGGATTTTTCAACCCCTTATAAATTTTGGATATACCGAAAATGTTTGACACCATGGGGTAATCATTCCTAATAAAATTGTATTCCTCCTCGTCAATTTGTCCTTAAATCAGCATATCTTCTAATGTTAAGTCAACTGTTCTGTTCATAATATTAATCTCATTCAGGGAACTTTCAACATAAGCTCCTTCCATTAATAACATATACATGCCATTAGAATAGTCACCCCTGTCCATGACAACAATCCCGCTACCCTAATCGGGTTTCATGACCCGAATACTTCTATTCTTGGCAATATCAAATAATAGGTCATACTCCTTTTTACTCAGAGTACTATTAAATTCCAATTTTGACATGCTATATAACTGTCTGATGTGTCTGTCTCATATTTTTTCAAATACCCCTATGAAATTGTTGGGGGGATTAAACATACTGGGCTTTTTTTTTTAACTTTACCGAACAATCACTATCCTGATGCACTTCATTGTCAAACCAAACCTTGCAGTTTAACTTACGTGCAAATAACTTTAAATCCAGCAAACTTTCACATACATTGCCCAGTTTACTTGGGACGAAGGTTAAACCCTTTGCTAGAATAATTGTATATTTTAAAATCACCAACATTGTTGCATATTATTTGCAGTACACCAGTCCCCTCATATACTAAAAGCCATCAATACTTCCAAATCAATTGTCTCATTGTCCAATACAACCGGTAAAAAGTCATTAGGCTGTTCAAGACCTTCAGAAGTGTAACAAGACGCATTACTTGCATCCAGTTCACTCGAGCGAACCAAATCAAAAGGCCCCCTGTTCAAAATTAAACGGTCTCAAGTCATTACAAGATGTTTTTTTTTTTTTACTTACTTAATCCTGAAGGGCCAAGGACCGAGGAATTTTCTGAGGGGATCAAGCATGGCATTCTGGTGCTGCATCCCTTTCTTGTCCTGTTGGAGCCTGGGAATTGAATGTTTTTAGTCCCCCCCCCCTTTTTTGCCAGTACCACAGTTCCACCAGCATCATTCTTGAGGTGCTGAACCTGATCCAGATACGGGAGCCATATTGATGCTGACCACCAAGATGTCACCTTTTCCACAGTATGGCTCAGTATCAGTGCTTCTGGTGTCAGACTTTTATTCAACAACAATCTTGCTAATTTTATTGTTCATAACATCAGTGGCAGGTGTCAGTTTCTTGGTACTAATGTCAACACCAGCCTTTTCATTGTCACTGCCTGCCTCATCCTTCCCATCCATGTTTTGTTTGATTCTGAACCTGATTGTGTCACTTCAGTTCTTGACATCTATGTTGAATCAGTGTTATATGTTCCAACCCAAATACTAGCACCTTTCCTGCTTGAACACCCACCCTCCTCCTGTGCCCTTGGTCTTCTAACCTGTCACTCAGCAGCAAATCAGAGACCCCTCACCTGTGGAATGCCCCACTAGGACACTTACAGCATAGAGGGTCTCTTGATCTGCTTTGAATTCCTACCTCCAGGAAGACCAAGGATATGCCCAGTTTAAGATAAACACTTGATTTCCCACCAGTTTCTCCCATTGTTGTAGACATTCCTGTCAACTCCCCTTCATCCCTCTCCAAAGAACACTAAGTTCCATGGAATATCTGGAACTTGGGACATTAGTCGTGGACCACCGACTCAGTATCCTCCATACTGAAAAGTCTTTAAAAAGCTTGTAGGTCTACTTATCGGTCATCCTGAGAGGTACATCCTCTGGTTGACATCCTCAGTGATACCTTCAAAGTGACTTGAGGAATACCCTGATATGATAGCAGTAGTCCCTAAAGCATGACTTGACTGCATCCTGTGGCCCCTGAGAGAATGTAGTTTTTCATCTCTGGCAGCAGCCCTTACGTAAGTTCCAGCAATCCAGAGCCCTGCTGTCTATCACTCAAATAAGGAATCTGTAATAATAGGTGAAGCATGTGAACTTGTCTGCCACTTTCTGTATGTGGGCACTAAATTAAACACATGGTGCACTTTTCTTTTTTTTAATTTCTCCAAATATTTTGGGTTTGTAATATCATGATGGGAATGGACCCCATTAAATTATGATTAAAGTTCATGAAATAAATATTGTTTCAATCTTTGAGGTCAGCCAAGTGCTCTTCGCAGCACCCGCAATGTGCCCATTTATGACTCCTCCTGCAATTGGTGCAGAGTTACATGCATTGGTAACATATCTTAATATGATTGTAGATTCTTTTTTATAAGACCCCTTTGCGCCTGTCGTTTCTGTCTGCACTTCCTGGTATTTTATGACTTTGCATCACATCTCTCTCTCTCTGTATGCAAGACACTGTAGTCACTGGGTGTGGCTGTTTCAGTGATCAGTGCTACTTTTGTCGTCTTTTCATGGGCCACTATATCCGATTTTGTAGCATCTGTCTTTTGAACGGTTGATAATGGGTGATCCCATGTGATATAGAATTCATCATTTTCTGTGATACTTTGTAGCTCGTTTCCAGTGTTTTTCAGCTACTTCAGTATTATAATGTTTGCACAATCCCCAGTGCAACAGTCTTGTCACATTATTATGCCTTTCAGTATACAGTACTTCTGCCATTAGTATATGTCACAACCAGCAACAAGGTGTGGGACTGTTTCCAATTCTGTTTTACAAAACCTGTATTTGTCTGTTTCTCCCATGTGTTCAATGGACTTTGTAAACCAGCAAGTATTTAGCCCACTATCTTGGAACGCCAAAATTAACCTTTCATCTTTTGGTTTGAATTCACCTCTCCTTAACTATTCCTGCGCTCGATCCTGATCAACATGTGGTTCTTCCAGGAGTTTTCTATACTTGCAGCTATATTTATGCAATTTCCACATTTCTTGCCTTCGCATCTGATCTTTCATTATATTCTTTCTTTTGTTTTTTTTTTGGCACATTCAGTTGCTGCCTGATTTTTATCTACCTCTGGTTTGATTTCCATTCCTGGTTGACTCTGACATGCTTTTGCTAGTCCATAGAAAGGAAGTCATCTTAGATTTATTCTCCTCATGTTTCAAAACTTTCCTTATGTTTGGGTCTTGTGAGGTCAGCAAATATGTATGCAGTCCCACAATTGCAGATCTATACATATGGGCCTCCATGAAATTGAATATATCTCCTTCGGAATGGGGAATATATAATCTTGGTATGCAGTGATTTTTATAAGTCATTTGATGAGCATGAAACATCCTTCTTTTCCTGTCTAATCTATCCAACACCGTTTGGGACCAGTCATTCACTCCAAAACTGTAAGTTAGGACAGGAGGAGCAAATTGGTTTATAGCTTGAATTTTGTTCCTAGATGTCAACGCTGTTTTCAGTATTAATTTTAGTCTTCTAAAATATTCTGTGCTAAGTCTTATTTGTGTCTTATTGTTTATCTGTCATCAGTTCCCAGATATTTATACACTCCCTCTTGCTCAAGTTCTTTTATATCACATTCTTGTCCCAAACTGATTTTTTTTGGTGCTTCAGCTTTCCTGCTTTAAAGGTTGCTTTTTTACATTTATCAATACCAAATGACATTCTTACATCTTCTGAAAAAGTTTTGACTACTTGCAGTTGTGCTTTCAGTCCCTCATCTGATAAGTTGTACAGTTTTGGAACTCAGCAAACCACAGAATAAAACAAAAGAAAGTAAGCACTCCAAAGGACACCAAGTTTATTCCACAAATAGTTAAGCACTTCCCTCTCCACTGTAGAGACTTCTTCAGAACAAAAAATTAACCTTACCCAACCAAGTTAAATACACCTATCAATCGTTCAGTTAAACAACAATTAAAATTCTTAAAGCAATATCATAGCTTCCAAAAGGCCATAATTCACCAACACATATTTAATATCTTAAAAACATTAGTTACAAAATATTACATTGTTTTCTATTCAAAAAATATATAAATAAGTTAAAAAGCCAAAAATATTCCTAAAAACTAACCTGAAATTTGATCAAGTTTAAGAACACTGGCAATACTAGTAGTTTAGTTTATGCCTGGATACCTAGAGGCATCCATAAACAATTGCCATCTAAGTTCTAATACATCTAAATGTACATCCAAAATACCCCCTTTTTGTCCTCATTAAGGTGCTGCAGGACCAAAAATTTAAAACAATGTGTGGGGTATTCACTTATATGTCTAGATAATGCACTGGTTGCCCTACCATGCCTGATATCACCTAAATGTTCACCCATTCTAATTTTTAATTTCCTACTAGTTTTACCTATATAAAAAATGGGACATTCCTGACATTTAACCATATAAATCACCCTTTTACTATTACAATTATAATGGCCCCTAATATGCAGCCTCCGTCCATTAATTTTAACATAATCACCAGTTTCAAATATATGTGGACAAAAAGAACAGGCATTACATTTGAAATTCCACACTCTTCTATTTATCTTGTGTGTAGGGTCTCCCCCCTTCAAGAATGTTCTTAATACATTTGTGTCTTCTAAAAACATACTTGGGTTTTTTTCCAAGTTTGGAACCTATACCTACATCACACTGCAAAATTTCCCAGTGGTCATTTAACACCTCAATAATTGGATTAGCCATCCCATTATATGTACGCACCAAAGACAAGTTGAAGTCATCCATTGATCTCTTACAACTGGTATTTCTAACGAATCCAAAACCCAAAATTGGTTTGTATACCCCATGCTTATGCTTAAAAATAACCTCTTTGGTTAACTCATCCAAAAGCCAGTCAGGATATCCCCTTTGCTTGAACATATGACAAAATCTAACTCAACCAAAAAATCAGCAGAGTGGTTTGCTTCTGTTTCATGGTCGCTGTGATGTAATTTATCAGTGTAGGGTGTATCTTATACATTTTTAAGCAATCTTTTATCAGTGAATGTGGTATACTGTCAAATGCTTTTTGTAGTCAATCTATACCATACTTAGATCTTCCCCTTTTTACAGTTCTCCAGTGACTTTAACAACAAATGATACTTTGTTCCATCTGACTTTCTTTTATTGCTCTTTTGTTTTATTGCCATAACTGAGTTTTCTTCTAAATGACTATAAACTCTGTTGACATTAATTCCAGCGTATAGTTTATACATCTTCACAAGGCATGTTATTGACCTATAATTTTTAGGGTTGCTTGTAGGTTCACTCTTAAGTAAGAGCATTGTTTTTCCTGTTGTTAGCCAGGTTGGTGTCTCTTTGAGGTGTGCATATAAATAGAATAAGAAGTTCAAAGGTACAGGACATGAAATGGGTTAAAGGTATTAACATCTTTAACTACTTAATACTACAATACTTTTTAACCTCTCTACCCTTCTTTACTCTCCAGCTGACTTCCACCTCCTACATTAGATCCTTACTGAAAAACTTCCACTATCCCTCCATTTGGAAGATAGCCCATGTCATTCCATTCATAAAGGGTGGCTCCTCCTGACCCATCCAATTTATACTATAGAGCGATACTGTCTCTCAATCCAAAAAAATCTTGGAAGATGTGTGTGTAAACAACTCTCTCACCATCACACCTCTAAACTCTACTCCCAAATCTTCCATAGCCACCTGCATCCAATATGCAGATGACTAAAATGGACATGTATCCAGTTGGACCATCCCTGTCAACAAATGTAAAATAAAATAAATAAATATAAATAAAATAAATAGTTCTTATTCATGGCTAAATCTTTATACAAAGATGTTAATACCTTTAACCAGAAGTTAGGTACTGCATCTGGGCTTGGGATTTTCCTTTTATTGGCTTTTCTTAACTTTGTTTCAGTCTCTCTGGCCATCACTTCATCTCATTTCATATCCTGTACCTTTGAACTTCTTATTCTTTCTTTTACTTCTTTTATCCATTTAACATCTTTGTTATGTTCTACAGGATCTTCATAAATACTTCTCCAAAATGTATCAATTTCTTTTTTTGGTGGTCTTAATTCCTTTTACCTTCTTTACCAATTCTCTATAAAACATTTTTGAGTCATCAATAAATTACGTATTTTGTACTTTTCCTTTATGTTTATCTGTGCATTTTAAAAGTTTTTCTGCCTGTGCTGATATTTTCAGTTTATTATTTGCGATAGCACATGATAAATCCTGATTCGTTATAATACCATGCATTGCTTTTGTCATGTCTATCTTTGAGTATTTTTGTTGATCTGTTCCCTCTTCTATACTCTTCTAACAGTGACACTTCTTGTCTTAATTGCTGTATAGTTTTCTCTGTTTGATACTTCCATGAGGGTATTTGATTTCTCCCCTTCCTTTCCCTCACTACCATGTGTTCTTGTGGTAGAATTTTATCTGTTATTAATTTAGCTGCCAG
This sequence comes from Protopterus annectens, assembly GCF_019279795.1. Classification (NCBI taxonomy): domain Eukaryota; kingdom Metazoa; phylum Chordata; order Ceratodontiformes; family Protopteridae; genus Protopterus; species Protopterus annectens. The sequence goes on from NC_056743.1 coordinate 1,416,812,645, forward strand.
TAATATGTCCCTGTTTACTTCTGTTATATACATTTCTTTTTTCATTTCTCCAAGTCTTTTGGGTTTCTAATACCATGATGGGAATGGACCCCATTCGTAAGTCAAAGTACAATTAAAGTTCACAAACTTAGTATTTTTTCAGTCTTTGACGTCAGCCAGAAGTGCTCTTCACAGCACCCGCAATGTGTCTAGTAATGACTCCTCCTGCCGTTTGTATGGGGTTACATGTACTGGTAATATATCTGAATACGATTGTAGATTCTTTTTTTATAAGACCTGTTGCTTCTACTACTATTGGAACTGTCTGGGTATCTGTCTTTCACATTGCTCTCATTTCTGAATGTAAATCCTGATATCTTATGACTGTGTTCTATATGCAAGACACTGCAGTTACTGGTTATGGTTATTTCAATGATCAATGCTACTTTTGTCTTCTTTTCGTGGACCACTATATCTGGTTTTCTAGCGTCTGACTTTTGAACTGTTGGTAATGGGTGATCCCATGTGATGTAGGCTTCATCATTTTCTATGATGGTTTGTGAATCATGTTTCTAGTGTTTTTCAGCTGCTTCAGTGCCATAATATTTACACAATCCTCAGTGCAACAGTCTTGCCACATTATTATGCCTTTCACTCTTGTACACTCGTATACAGCCCCTGCTGCCATTAGTATGTCACAGCTAGCAATATGGTGTGCAACTGTTTCCAAGTCTGTTTTACAAAACCTACATTTGTCTGTTTCTCCCACATGTTGAGTGGAGCTTGTAAACCAATGTGTATGTAGCCCACTATCTTGGGCGCCAATATTAATCTTTCATCTCTTGGTTTGAATTTGCCTCTCCTTAACAATTCCTGCATTTGATCCTGATCAACATGAGGTTCTTCCAGAAGTTTTCTACACTTGCAACTATATTTAAGCATTTTCCACATTTCTTGCCTTTTCGTCTGGCCTTGCACTTTATATTCTTTCTTTCTTTTGTTTTTTGGCACATTCAGTTGCTGCCTGATTTTGATCTACTTCTGTTTTGATTTCGATTCCTGCTTGATGCTGATGTGCTTCTGCTAGACAAAGCAGAGAAGTCATCTTAGATTTACTCTGTTTCAAAACTTTCACTTCATTTAGGTCTTGTGAGGTCAGCAGATATGTGTACAGTCCCACGATTGCAGATCTATACATGTAATTAATTTCAAGGAGGCCCATCCCTTTTTCGAACAAGGAATATATAATCTTGGTATGCACTGATTTTTATAATTCATTTGGTAAACATGAAGCATCCTTGTTTTCCTGTCTAATCTATCCAACATGTTGTGGGGCCAGTCAGTCACTCCAGAACTGTAAGTTAGGACAGGAAGAGCAAATTGGTTTATAGCTTGAATTTTGTTCCTAGATCAACATTGTTTTCAGAATTAATTTAAGTCTTCTGAACTATTCCTTACTTACTAAGTTTTATTCACATTTGTTCATGTTTAATTGTTAATCCTTCATCATTTCCCAAATATTTGTACACTCCCTCTTGCTCAAGTTCTCTTATATCACATTATTGTCCCAAACTGATATTTTCTTGGTGGTGCAGTTTTCCTGCTTTAACGGTTGCTTTTGCACATTTATCAAGGCCAAATGGCATTCTTGTGTCATCTGAAAAAGCTTTGACAACTTGCAGTTGTGTTTTCAATTTGTCATGTGATGAGCTATACAGTTTTAAATCATTGACAAAGAAGATGAGAAGTCTTTACACTGTAGTTTTCTATGAGCCAATTTATAGCCATAGCCTAAGCTGTTTAGTAGACAGCTTAATGGGTTAAGGGCAAGACAGAACAGAAGTGGTGGCAAAGAGTCACCCTAGAATATCCCCTTTGAATTTTTATCCCTGGGATAATGATTTCTACTTTATTGTGGCTTAATTGCAAAGTGGTCTGCCACTGTTTCATGGTCACTGTAATGTAGTCGATCGGTGTAGGATGTATCTTATACATTTTTAAGAACTCTTTTGTCCTTGAATGTGGGAGACTATCAAATGCTTTTTTATAGTCAGTCCATGCCACACTTAGATACTTTCCCTTTTTATACTTCTCCACTATGACTTTAACAACAAATGATCTTTTTTCCATATGACACTTATTGCCCTTTTGTTCTGTTTCCATAATTGAGTTTTCTTCTAAATGACCATAAACTCTGTCTGCATCAATTCCAATGTATAGTTTATAATTCATGGGAAGGCAAGTTATTGACCTATAATTTTTAGGGTAGCTTGCAGGTTTACTGTTAAGTAAGATCATTGTTTTTCTTGTTGTTAGCCAGGCTGGTATGTGTTCGGGGTGCGCATATAAATAGTTGTTATTTATGGCTAAGACTTCATGCAAAGATGTTAATACTTTTAACCAGAACGTGGATACATCTTGGCCTGGAGTTTTCCAATTAGTGGCTTTTCTTAATTTTATTTCAACCTCTCTGGCTGTTACTTCATCCCATTTCATATCCTGTACCTTTAAACTTTTTATTTTTTCTTTTACTTCTTTTATCTATTTAGCATCTTTATTATGTTCCACATGATCTTCAGAAATACTTCTCCAAAATATTATCTATTTCTTCTTTTTTGGTGGTCTTTCAATTCCTTTTACCTTGTTTCCCATTTGAGCCATCAGTAAATTGCTTGTTTTGTACTTTTCCTTTATATTTATCTGCATATCTTCTAAGTTTTTCTGTCTGTGCTGAGATTTTTAGTTTATTTGCGATAAGTGCACAATAGATCCTGATCTGTTTTAATACTGCACATTGCTTTTATTACGTCTAGTATTTTTGTTGATCTGTTCCATCTTCTATATTCTTGTAACAGTGACACTTCTTGTCTTAATTGCTTTATAGTTTTCTCTGTTCAGTACTTGTGTGATAGTATTAGATTTCTCCCCTTTCTTTCCCTCACTACCCTGTGTTCTTGGGATAGAACTTTGTCAGTTGTTAATATAGCTGCACAGTAATATAACCTGTTTACTTCTGTTATATTGCATGGATCTCTATGGACAGTCCTAATTACTGTGTTCATTTGTTTTATCAAACTTCTGACTTTTTGGATTTTATTGACCTTCTACAGTCTATTTCTTTCATTGATCTTATCTCTGTTAAATCAAGGAAGTCTTGTCTTAGCTCATTTTCTTCTAAACTGAGGGCATATATTTTGTTTTCCATTTTCTGTGGGCATTCCATAGAAAGCTCTATATCATCTTCCTGTGGCACATTCTCTTAAATTTCGACCTCTGCCATCCATTGCTGTGCCATATGGAAACTCACTGACTTATCACTCCTCAGCACTGACTGCATCAGAGTTCCTAGTTTCCTGTCCTTTCCTTGCTGTCCAACTTTAAGTGAGTATTTATACTTGTTTCCTGTGGAAGGCTCCAAATATCTTCATATGGCATGTGACCGATTGCTTCCCGTTCCAGTGGTTTCCCCATAATTTGGATGTCCATTGCTCTATCCTGTTGTGGTGTTTTCCGAATAAGATTTTCTACATTGAATCCTTCGCTTCACAAGCACTCCGTAACTTCAGCTTTTATTTATTTTTTTACTTTTTTTTATACATTCCCTCTTTGTGTTATTATTTTTTTATTGTGTAATTTTCCGTGTATGGATGCCTTTGCCTGTATTTCTCTTCAAATATCTTTGGGGCTGTCTTCTTTATATTGATTAATTTGGCTTTTGCCTTTGCATAAATATTGCACCATATCAAATCTGTCTTTCTTTCCCATGTCCATATTTCTTTTTTATACTTTTCAAGTATGACATTATTGATATGTAAAAAGCATCTACATTTCTAGATGGTCTTTAGACCTGAATGCAGTTTGGGTAAGCTATGAAATTTAAAATATACCATACAATCAAAAGGTTGCCAGCTAGGTCTGTAAAGTTTATGCCAGTCTTCAGCTTCCTCAGCCATGTCTGATCTTACTGTAAATTGTCAGCACTGATGGATCTGACATTGCTGCACACTAACGCACAATGTTTAACAGATTCTCCAGTGTGGTTTTTTGGACTTGAAGTTATTAGGGTCATATATCTTTGAAATATGGAAAAAGAGAGCAAGATCTTAACAGCAGTGGATGTAACATTTTAGGGAGGAGCCAGCAGCACACACCAAGCACCCCATCAGGCAGCTGCAATGAAATCCAGTAATCAGGTCAACTTCAAGAACTGTGCCTTACCCAAAGACAAAGTTTCTCAGCAATATTCAGATAGTCACAATCCTCCATTCAGAAGATACCAGCAATCCTCAGACTTTTGTTGGTAGTTGGGGATCATCTGTCTCTACATCTGTTTGCATGGGAATCCATCATAACAGACAAGTAGATAAGACAGTAATGCCTAGATGATACAAAACTCCTTTCCTATCTTAAGCTTTCTACTATCTCTTCCTTTCTTTTACATCCTCCATCCTTGAGGACATTCTGTATTGGTTGTCAACTAATTACCCCCAAGACACCATAGTCACATCGTTTGGAACAACTGTTCCTCTGAACACCTTACTATCCATGTTAACCTATATGGGTTTACTCAAACCATTACCTCCCCCACTAAGATCATCAAAGCCAACAACAAAGAAAATACCTTAGATTGGATTCTCATTAATAGTCATCCCCAAATATACAAGACAGGGACCCTGATGATATAAGTGACCACTTTCTTACTTTTATAACTAAGCATAATACTGACATTCTTAACCAACCCACCTATAAGACAACAAGGAACAATAAAAACTTCAACGCTGATAACTTCCAAAATTAACTAAGTTTATGTGATTGGTCAGTCCTAAAACTCCTGCCACTGGAAGAAGCAGTATCATACTTTAATACAAAATGTTTAGCCATTTTAGACTACCATGAGCCAACACGTTCTATAAGAACTAAAACAAAAAATGCCCTATGGATCATGAAAGAAACTAGACAAAAAAATCATAATTAGAAATAAAGTATGGGCCAAGTGGCGTACCAGAAAAAAACCTGTAGATCAAATTAAATACAGACAGCTAAAGAATGACACAAAAAGATCCATTTTGTCAGGTAAAAAAAACTTTTACTACCAACTACAGCAAACCCACCAAAATAAACCTCAAATGTTCTGGGCAGGTATCAGTAAACTCCTGCACCCAGGACAATCCACCACTCCGACCCCCCAGGCACTAACCACAATAGTCTCAAAGAAGTTGCCAATACCTTTAACAGTTTCTTTACTGAAACCATCCAATCTCTAGCCAACCAGCTGTCTCCTGATGGCTCAAGGCCTATTACTTCTATACCTAGCTCTCAACCGTGTTTTCCCCTTCAACTTGTTCTCACATCCCTTGTTTGAACCCTTATTAAGAAACTTAAACCAACCACCCGCTCTGCTGATCTGTTACCTGCAGAATATCTGCAAAAAGCTGCGGATGCCATAGCCTATCCCATCTCCATCCTGATTAATAGAACTATAACCAAAGGTTCAATCCCCTCTATTTGGAAGATATCTCATATTATCCCTCTACATAAAGGTGGCAGCTCCAATGAGTTATCAAATTATATAGCTGTATATTATCACCCCTGGCTAAAATCATGGAAAATGTATACATAGACAGCTGCTGAGCTATCTTATCCAAAACAACTTACTCGTCAACTCTCAACATGGTTTTAAACCATTTCACAGCACCACCTCTGCCCTCCAGTCTTTTTCTGATGCCATTAACAAAAATCGCAATGATTACATTCTTTCCTTAGCCCTCCTGTCTTTTTCTGAAGAAATTAACAAAAATCATAATAATAACATTATTTCCTCAGCCCTCTTTATTGATGTCTTTAAAGCCTTTGACATGGTAAACCATCAACTACTCATAAACATACTTAGATCCTTTTTTCTAGAAAATATGTCTATACAGTGGTTCCAGTCTTACCTAAATGATGGACAGCAGGCTGTCCTATGGCAAAACAAGATATCAACCTGTCTTCCCATTACCCTTGGTGTCCCACAAGGTTCCATATTAGGACCTCTCCTATTTTCAGTCTTTATTAATGACCTGCACTCAGTCATTCCACATGCTACCTGTATTCAATATGCAGACGATTCCACATTAATATGCTCAGCTACTTTCCCCTCTTATCTACAGACTCTAACCCAAAATGTGTTAAACATAGTTGAAAACAGGCTCCTTAACTGTCAACTCATATTGAATCCTAAGAAAACAAAATTACTACTATTCTCTCCAGCCCATAGGTCCTCCCCACTTACGTTTACTGTTAAACAATGGCACCATCATATCTCCTGATCCCTCCACCAAACTATTAGGGGTGTTAATCGATAACCTTAAGTTTGGTGTTCATATTAACCATACTACAAAAATAGTCAATAAAAAAACTTGGCTGTCTATACAGGATCAAGCCCTTCCTTACCCCACTAGCTAGGACTTTTACTGCTCACACCCACTTACTCTCCACCCTCCTTTATGCCTCCCCCATATTTACAAACTTGAGTATAAATGACCTTAACAAACTGGCAAGCTCCTATAATAACATTGCTAGATTTGCCACTTGAGCTGCATACAGAACCAACCACTGCATAACTTGAGTCAATTAGGATGGCTAGAATTGCCTAACCAACTACAATACAAATTATAATTGCACATAAAATTCTTTACCAACCTGATAACACTCCTATACTTAATAACCGTATCACCCCATACAACAACCTTAAGACCCTACACTCATCCGACAGGTTGCAAGTACAAATAGTTAAAACCAACAACACAGCCGGTGACTCTTTGTTCTCTAACTCCATTGGCAAAACCTGGAACTCACTGCCTACTGATCTTTCGTTGGTTTCCTGAATAACTCTATTAAAAAATAACCTTAAACAGTACTTCAAAACATGTTGGCTATATCCCTATACTTACCTTGACTAACTCTCTCCTATATCCCTAGGTTCAAGGATACTTTTTTGTTGTACTAAGATGGTATGTTTCTGTTAGCCCATGAACTGTGTATGCTTTAACATGTCAGACATTGTCATTGTATATGTTTAGTCTAGCATATTATTCAAATTAATTCACTATATATATATATATATATATATATATATATATATATTTCATGTAAAAATGTAATGAAAATTCTATGTCTATGGTTGGAGCTTTTCTCCCCAGGCCTGTGCTGAAAATGGACATATGTCCAGTTGGACTAGCCCAGTCAACAAATGTAAAATAAAATAAAATAAAGATTACAAATCTTAACAAGTAAAACCTCTTTTAAACTATCTATGCCCATGGCTTCAGTTGCAGTGGACAAATTTGCCATAAGATGATGGTGGAATTAAAATGGGCAGATGGTTTGGGTGACTGGGTGCCATCCTTTTCCAACTCATGATCTAGCTTCTCCTGACTCTCTCAGCCTTTTAGTATTCTTTAACTTGGGGCTTGATTGACATTCAGTCAGTATGACAATGGCTGGTATATCAGGCAAGAGGACACAAGTTATTCTAAGAAGCCATTAAGATATGGGAATGGGACATTCAGACTAATTGCTTTCTATTGGTGAATCAGATTCCAGAGAATACCAGTTCTCCAGCAGAGATGCTCCATAAGTTGTCCCTTAGTCCTTTAGACTTGGAAGTTCCAAATGTGGCACAAGCCATGCTGCCTGCATCCCTGAACAATTCCAAGTGCAGTAGTTATTTCCCCCTCATCCCTCTTCTGAGAGGACATCCAAGGGATGTTCTGGTTCAGAAAAAGCCCCGACCCTGGTCTCCTTTATGCTTCTCCCACTTCCTCTGATGGTTGCTGTGATGTTCAGATAATATCCCTGTGAATTCCCAACAGTAGTATGAGGCCTCCCACTATCCTGGGTCAGTAACTAAGGAGCTTCAGTCCTCACTACTGGCTCCAGTGTGAGACTGTCATATAAATAGGAATTATAGTCCACAATTTTCCCCTAAGAGCATTACAGGAACATGCTGTATAATCTGGGACTGGACTGTATATTTCTGCCCAGTCCTAATGTAACTCCTTATTACACACTCCAGAGCTATGTGTCCCAAAGAGCTCTGATACACTCACACTTAAAAAACAAATTAAATCTCATACATCCATACACTTCTGGGAAAGCCTGACACAGATTTCCAGCTGTGTCCTTCCCCAAAATATTACAGTATGCTGCCACCAGTCCAACTGCTTTCTTGCCCTTTTAAAGGGGTGTCCAATTATGAAAATTAAATATTAAAACAAATTGTAGCAAATAACCTAAGTAGCCAAGCTTTTGGAGTGGCCCTAAGAATTATCAAAGCAAGTATAAGAACTCTCAAATCACTAAAGAAAAACACTGATTGACCAGCCACATTGAAAGTTAATAAAAATATTTAGTATTGAGCAAAATGATTTAAAATATAAAACAGTAATTTTCAATAAATTAACTCAGTCACCAGGAAAATGAAATATATACTGAAGGATACAGATCCAACATTTAGAAAAATTCTTAACTGATCTAACTGATTAGTTAAATTTTTTCTGTCTGACTGAACACTCTCCCTGATCTAAACTAAATTACTACAACAGAACAAAGGCAGGTTTACAGTTCTTGGTGAATCCTTTTTGGGTATCCACTGCACAGTACATCTGTCACTGGCTGTTAACTGGCAACTGTAACTGACTTCTAACAACTGACTGATGTTCTTCTTGTTTCACTGTTGCAGTCATCACACTTGGGTTATCCTGCCAGGGGTAGCCCTCAGTCGGCCCGAATACCAGAGGCTTAGTATTTCTGCATTGGTTGCTGTCACTCCAGGACTGACATCAGGTCGTCAGTGGTATAAAAACAGGCAGCCAACGCCATTACATCAGTCTTTCTTGCCGAGGAACTCGAAGCAGAAGCAGTTCGCAAGAGTGCTGGTCAGCCACTACCTGAGTTTTCATTTCTGAAATTAAAGTTGAAGTCTTCTAAAGTTAAGTACCCTGTTGGGGATCCTTTTTTCATGCTCTAACCGATGTCAGAAAAAGTTAACAGTTGTCTGGCCTGTGGAAAGCAAATACCAAACCGAGATTTCCATTCTTACTGGGTCACCTGTTTAGGCCCAGACCACAACGTCCCTCTCTGTCAATTTTGCGCTTTGTTCAATGCCAGAACTATACTTCATCGGGCCCTTAGCGTAGCTAAATACTTTCGCTCCCAATCTCCGTATTCCGAAATGGCTTCGGTAAGCCATCCGACTACCGATCTTCCGAAAAAAAGTAAGGATAAAGACAGAGATTGCACAGGTCCAAAACTGCCTACGATGCTTCCATTAAGCTAGTCGCCAGTTCGCCAGTACTCAGTGAGACACTTTCCCAGCCCCTGATGCCCACTTCTATGAATTCGCAGGCCGCTGCCGAGACCCATTCGGAGTCCGGTATGCTGTGAGACTCTTCCTTGACTACGGAACCTGTGGATGTCTCTACTGAGGATAGGTCTGGAGCCGGTGTGCAGGCACCGGCTTCCGAGAAAGCTCTTCGCACAACAGATATTCGAGACAAACCGATGACTTCTTTCGCATCTTCAGTTCTTTCTAAAACTACAAGTTTCTAACGCCCAGGGTATGAACTATGCCTAAAAAAAAACGATGACCCTAGCTCAAGCACCTGCTTCCATGCCTCAATCTCAAATGCTTAAAATGGGGGAAGACCTTATCATGCCAGCCTACCCCTTCTAAAAGAAAAAGAAACTTGTCTCCAGCAGCTTTATCTGACCAAGAGTCCGACGACTCTGAGGTTTCTGATTATGAAGACATGCCCTTATCTGCTTATGAGGATTCAGATGCAGAGGAATCCATTCCTTCTGCCTCTCCTCCAGAGGAGTTTTGTTTTGGTGAAACCCTACATATCTTAAGAGAACATTTCCATTGGGAATGCCAGGATTATCCTCAGTCCAAAAAGAGACTCGGGGAATTTTTAGATTTACCACAGCACAGACCCTTAGCTATTCCTCCTGTTCTAGATGTTGTGGATGATGTTTTCATGGGTTCCAGTTTAACTCCTGATACTCTACTTCCTGCTCCCAGGAAACCTGACAGGTATTAGAGTCCCTGACTCTCACAAATTTATTTTCAAAAATCCTACTGCTGACCCAGAGGTCATCTCAAAAGGACCTAAAGGAATAAAAGCAACCACATCTAAATCCCACCCCTTTGGACAGGGATTCCCTAGCTTTAGACAGATGGGGTAAAAAAGTATACACCTCTGCAACTCTTGCCATTAGAGCATTAAATTGTCAGCTCCACATGCTGAAATACCAGCAACAAACTATGGAACTTATTAAACAAAAATTATCTACTTTTCCTGACTGTGCAGAAAATAAAGAATTATAGGAGCTTTTGCATTCTGCAAGCCAAGTTACTAAGCATACCCTGCAATGTGGGTTTGACGTCCTAGAAGCATCCTGCAGGGCAGCCGTCACAGGTTCTGTACTTAGAAGGTATGCTTGGCTTAAGGAACAGACCTTGCCAGACCATGTCAAATCAAAATTATTGTATGCACCACTGTGCAAAGGCAATCTGTTTGGCACCAAGGCAGAAGAAGTTTTAAAAAAGATGGAAGAAAAAGCTAAATCTTTGCAGACAGTTAAAGACTTTTTGCAAGTCCAGCCTCCAAGATTCAGTAGGCATTGCCCCTCAAAACACTGGTCCTTTCCAGCCCCCTCAAGGCCGCCTCAGACTAGACCTAGGGGAAGCAGACCCCCCAGACAGCAGTCCCAGGGGATGCAGAAATCTAAGCAATAGAGTACCTCCACTTCTAAAACAGGGAGTGCTAAGCCACCCCCTTATGGAAAGAATTCACAATGACTTTTCAACTCCACCTCTTACCTCTGCTCACCTGCTTGTGCCCTTAGGAGGAAAACTTGCCTCCCATGCAAAAAACTGGGCCTCCATCACCAACGATCGATGCATCCTCAACATAGTGTCACAGGGGTACAAATTTTATTTCCACACACTGCCAGCCCTAAAAGGGTTCCCAGACTTTCCTCCAAACCAGTGAGCAGAGGCACAAAACCAAGTTCATTCCTTGCTCTCCTGAGGGCAATTCAGCCTGTTCCTGCAGACCAGATAGGCCAGTGTTTCTATTCCAGACTTTTCCTGTTACCCAAAAAAGAGGGCACCTGGCACCCAATCCTAGCTCTATCCATTCTAAACACCTTCCTGGTGGTACCAAAATTCAAAATTCTCACCCTCCAACAGCTTCTTCCTATGCAATCTAAAGATGCCTGGTAAGCCACCCTAGACCTAAAAAAGGCCTATCTGCACATCCCAGTCAGAGACTCTTGCAGGAAGTATCTACGTTTCAGGGCAGGATCTACGCATTATCAGTTCTCTGCACTTCCCTTTGGTTTATCCACTGCTCCCAGAGTATTCACAAAATGCCTGGCTCCAGACATTGCTTTCTGCAGACAAAGAAATATTCAAATTTACCCCTACTTGGACGACTGCCTGATTCAGACAGACAGGAAAAACTGTTGCAGTACCTGACATTTGTAAAGGACCTACTGACCTCACTGGGGTACACTATAAATGAAAAGAAATCCAAACTAGTCCCCAGTCAGAAAATTGTATTCCTGGGAACATGCCTGGACACAGCATCCCAGATGGCATTCCTTACTCCAGGAAAAACAAGCTTAACTGAAAGGCTACTTCTCTCATCTGGCCACCAGAACCCATCTATCCGCAAGGAAAATCGTGCAAGCTCTAGGGTTCATGGCCTTCTGCATTCTGCTAATTCCATATGCCAGACTGCATATGAGAAAACTTTATTGGTACTTAAAAAGCCTTTGGTGTCAACATTCTCAAGACCTGGAAACTGTTATACCTATGATACCTTGTCTAAGGAAAGATTTTCTTTGGTGAGCAGCAGCATGCAACCACAACAAGGAACTTCCCTTTTCACAACCCCACGCCACCCAGACCCTAACCACAGACACATCAGACTATGCCTGGGGTGCATATCTGGATATCAGGTGCATTCACAGCCACTGGAGCCGAAATCAAATTTATCTGCACATCAACCAAAAAAAGATGCTAGCTGTTCAGCATGCTCTGACAGCTTTCAGACCCCTACTCTCTCCGGGGCCTCTACTAATCAAAACAGACAACACCACAGTGATGTGGTACATCAACAAGCAGGGAGGAACCCACTCTGCAGGCTAGCCATGACCCTTTGGCACACAGCTTCAGCTATGCATATTCACCTGCTAGCACAATTTCTGCCAGGCAACCAAAACTCTCTGGCAGACAACTTAAACAGAAATCTCCTAGACCCACATGAGTGGCAATTAAACCACAACACCTTCAGCCTTGTAACCCAGAAATGGGGTACCCAGAAGGTGGACTTATTTGCCTCCCACAACAACCACCAGCTCAGCAAATTCTGCACCAGGGAACCTCACAGCAAGGCCTGGAAAGTTGATGCCCTACCCTTCCAATGGGTAAACCTCTCGATCTATGCATTTCCCCCACTACCTCTTCTTACAAGGGTATTACGCAAAATAAGGAAGGAAAGACCAAGGGCAATCCTGATTGCCCCAGACTGGCCACGCAAACACTGGTACCCACTACTGCTCAGTCTGTCTCCGTTGCCTCCATGGCACCTCCCCCAAATTCCAACTCTCCTGACCCAGCAGAACAGAGAATTCTAGCATCCACAATTGCAGACCCTGAACCTGGCAGCCTGGCTTGTTCTTTGACCTCTGCTCCAGTGGCCAGCCTAAGCAAGAAAGTCCTGGACATTATACGTGAAGCCAGATGACCCATCTCTAGAAATTCCTATGCTGACAAGTGGAAAAAGTATTGCTCCTGGATCCTGGCTAAAGGAGCTGAACCAGCACAGCCCTCCTTACCTCTCATTCTGGATTACCTAGCAGACCTACTTCACACGGGCCTATCCTTCTCTTCTATTAAAATCCATCCTCTGCCATCTCTGCTCATTACAGCACAGAGCCACCTTTCTTTTCACACTCTCTCATCAAGCAGTTCCTTAGAGGGGCTAACAACTTAAGGCCACCCAGAAGAGCCACTACCCCTGCTTGGAACATTAACTTTGTGTTGGAAAACTCACACCCCCCCACCCCTGAGCCTGCAGCTTCAGCAGAGTTAAAATTCCTATCTTGTGAAACAGCCTTGCTTCTGGTCATCACTTCAGCTAGAAGAGTGTCTAAGCTACAAGCACTCATGACTGTGGAACCCTTCATCATTTTTCATGCTGACAGGGTCTCCCTCAGGACTATCCCAACTGTCATGCCTAAAGTGATGTCCAGTGTGGCTATCAACCAATCTATTAGTTTGCCCACTTTTTCCCCTAAACCTCAAAATAAGGAAGAAGGGATCCTGCACTCTTTAGATGTGCACAGACAGCTCAGATTATACCTGGATTGGACTAAGCCCTTTAGGAAAACTGACCAGTTACTAGTCAGCTTTGCAGCAGGGGCAGAGGGCAAGGCCATATCAAAACAAACCATTTCCAAATGGATAGCACACTGTATCCATTCCTGTTACAAACACCATGGGAAACCACCTCCACAGGGGGTCAGAACACATTCCACTAGGGCAACTTTCACCTCTGCAGCTTTTCTCAGAAGGGTCCCTACCAGGGACATCCTGGAGGCTGCAACATGGAGTTCTGTTCATACCTTCACTAAGCATTACCACCTGCCTATCTTTTCCAAATCCAGGGCAGGCTTTGCAACCGCAGTCCTGCAGGGCATACTAGCCAGCCCCAACTCTTCTTGGCTGCCTTCACCCTTTTCTTCAGCTTTGGGAATCAACCCAAGTGTGATGAATGCAACAGTGAAACACGGAGAACATAGTACAGTTGTGTACACTTACCATAAATGTAGATGTTCAAGTGTATTCACTGTTGCAGTCCTGGTTTCCCACCCTCCATTCCCCTTCTCTCTCTCTCTCTCTGTCTCTTCCTCACTATTTACAGTGCTATTTGGTATTTACTTTCTACTGGTGGTGTTATTCCACCATAACCTAGCTCCCTATTTGGGGCTTCTGACATTTGGGGCAAGAAAACCTGATGTAATGGCTTTGGCTGCCTGTTTTTATACTACTGACGACCTGACATCAGTCCTGGAGCGACAGCAACTGATGCAGAAATACTAAGCCTCTGGTATTCGGGCCGACTGAGGGCTACCCCTGGCAGGATAACCCAAGTGTGATGACTGCAACAGTGAACACACTCGAACATCTACATTTATGGTAAGTGTACACAACTGTACTTTAACTGTCTTCAGCAGGGTCTTTTATAGAGTATCCTAACTGCCACAACTATTCTGGTTCTAATTTTCATTTCATATTTTGAAAATCAACCAACAGCTGTTCTCTAAAAGTTCCTTCCTGTCTTTTAGCTTTTGACAGTAGCACACAGCAACTGTCAACATTCCTATAACATCATCTGCAGATCAGCTGAATCTGAGACAGTTTACCTTTAGAATCTTTCTTCACAAATGTGCAGTTAGAAATGGAAAAGGACACTGTTCAAGTCTTTAAAACATTTTGTACATACAGATTATAAATCAACATATAACAGCTTATTTACAATATCATAGCTAGTCATGCAGGCATATAATACACGGGTTAATCTGGAAAATATTAAGATAGAACCAAACACCCTTATACTGGGTGATTTTAATTACCCTGCCATTAACTGGGAAAACTACTCCTGTACCAACACCTTTGCCCAACGGTTCTTGGAATTCATAAATTCCAACGCCCTGGATCAACTAATCCATAGTCCCACCAGGGGGTCCAATATTCTAGACCTGGTCATTACCAACATGGGAAATTGATGCTCCACACCTATGGTCACCCCCTCATTAGTCAGGTCTGACCAAAAGCTAATCACCCTTAACATCCAGATCCCACCCCCAATCCCCAGTAAGGAAACCTCCATAAAAAACTTCTCCAAAGCTAACTTCAAACTACTCAAGTCAGAAGTGACAAACTTCATGACACCCATGCAGACAGGAACTGAAAGTTCAACTGCTGAAGCCTACACTAAGGCACTGTATGAGCACATCCACTCATGCATGAATCGTGCCATCCCAAATAGAACCAAGGTGCTCTCATCCAAAAAAAATAAACAAACTTTACAACAAAAGGAAGAAACTGTTGCAGAAAAGTGGAAAATCCCAGGATGCAAAAAATCCCTTACAAGCCTCAGTAAGAAACTGAGATCCCTCATAAAATCCTCCAAAGCTAGTTACGAAAATAACATTGCCAAACATTCCAAAGACAACCACAAGACATTCTATAACTATGTCAAGAATCTAAATGGCAATGCTCAGATCTAAAACATAATGGCATTAAATATACTGATCCCAAGGATATTGCCAATATCCTGGCAGATCGATTCAGTGCCAACTTCACCCCCCTCTCACCCCCTAAATGGCCCATCTCAATACCGGAAGATTGCCAAATTCTGGTAATAATGGCCACACAGGTAAAAAACGCACTCTCCAAAGCTAAGAATACAGTATCCATAGGACCAGATGACATCCCGGGCTGTGTACTACATGAACTACAAAATGAACTGGCACCTCACCTAAGTGTCATGTTTAATCATAGCTTCACCTCAGGTTTCGTGCCCACTGAGTGGCGCACAGCTACAGTTATCCCACTCCACAAGGGGGGGATCCACCTTGGATCCCGTAAACTACCGTCCCATCAGTCTGACAAGCCTTATCTACAAGGCCATGGAGCGTATTATCATGGAACTTATAAACAAAGACATTGGCAACCTTCAAACACTGGACCCCAACCAGTTTGGGTTCGTGAAGGGCCGATCTTGTCTCCTGAACCTGATTGACTTCTTCGAATCAGTCTCCAGAGCCATGGACAAGGGTAAGGTGGTCCACACAGCCTATCTAGACCTTTGACACCATCCCCCACTCTGGAATCATAGATAAACTTACTAAACTGGGCATTAATCCCTACGTCACCCAATGGGTTGCTAACTGGCTTACTAAAAGAGCCCACACTGTAAAAGTAGCTGACTCTAAATCCAGCTCCAGACAAGTGACAAGTGGAATACCTCAGGGTTCAGTCCTGGGACCGCTCTTGTTTGGCATCTACTTGTCTGAAGTACAGACCAACACTAAGGGTCGCTGGCTAACAAAGTTCGCAGATGACTGCAAAATGGGAGCCATTATTGAGTCCCCAAATGATGTGGATACTCTACAAAAGGGCCTTACAGAAACAGATGCTTGATGCCAGAGCCATGGGCTCAAGCTCAATGCCAAGAAATGTATAGTTATCCCCTTTGGGAAAAAACATGTATCCGTGAATTACCATATAGGTGGCAGTACACTAAACACTGAAAGTGTGATAAGAGACTTAGGGACACAGGTGGACAGTGGTCTCACCTTCGATAACCACATCGCCACAACAGTCAGGAAATCCTTCTATGTGGCACACCTCATCACTAAGGGCTTTTCATCCAGAAAAAGGAGGTCATTGTCTCACTGTACTCATCCCTCATTAGACCCATTATAGAATACAATGCCCCGTTTGGTATGTACCTCTCAAGACATCTGCAACAACTGGAAAGGCCGCAGAAATACCTCACTAAAAGAATCACAGGACTAAAGCAGATGCCCTATGCTGACCGCCTTAAAACTCCAGCTATACTCTGTCACATATCGTCTACTCAGAGGCGATCTCTGCTTAACATACAAGGCCATGTCAAACCCAGAGCTGTTGGACATGCTACACGTAAAGAAATCCCAATCACTCAGAGCCACATGCTTCAGGGATCTAAACCTTGTCATCACAATAAACAAAACATGTTGGAGGGATAGGTTCCTGACCCAGAGACTCCCCAGACTCTGGAATACATTGCCCATACATGTCAAGCAGAGTGCCTCTCTGGCCCTCTTCAAAAGGAACCTTGATGATTGGATGGGAGAAAGGAAATTCACCCCGGGGATCATGTCAGTTGCCCTGCTAGACAGGGGTCCAGGGAAGTAAATAGTGTGGGAAGAAATAGCCAGGGAATTGTTATGGCTAGGCTTGTATAGGCCCTAGGGCTGATAGCCTAGTACCAACCTATGAACCTATGAAATCATGTACAAAACTTCAGCCAGGCATGCCAGCATGGATACTTCTAATTTCTTTACATTTCTCCCCCCATGACTCAAGCACAGTTTTCATGTGACCTTTGAAAAATGATGCTTGAGAAAAATGTGTCTATCTGGGAATATCAACCCATTCCTGTCCTGAGCAATCCATTTGCATTGGCCTTATTAACCCCACTGCGGCATTCTTCTCCTTCTGAAGAAACTTGGCTGAGCACAGCCCCCACCCCACAATCCAAAGCATCCACTTGCAACACAAACTCTTCACTATAATCTGGGTTGGCCAACACACGGGGTCCTCCCAAAATCTCCTCAAGTTTTTGGAAAACCTGTTCATAATCTGTAATCCACACTACCTTATCTGGTTTATTGTTCCTAGTTGGGTCAGTAAGGAGTGCAGCTATTGTACTATAACTGGGCACATTTTTTTCACAGTATCCCCTGTCCCTAGAAATGCTCTCACTTGCTTTTTAGTAACGGGAACTGGCCATGCTTAAATATCTTCCACTTTGACAAGTTCTGACCTAATCTTACCACTCCCCACTTTGTTATACCCACCTGTCACTGGCTTTGCAGAACAGCTAAACTGGTCTGCAAATACCTGTAGCATAGCCTTTAATGTGGAGTTTAACCTCTCAACAAGACCATTAGTCTAGGGATAGTAAGAAGTGGTTTTGAGATGTTTCTACCTCACAATGTTCCCACATACAAGTCAGCAGGTCTGAGATGAAGTTGACACCTCAGTCAGTCAGTCAGTGTCTCCTTCGGAAGATCAACTGCTGAAGATTTCTAGCAAAGCATTTGCTACTTTCTTTACATCAATCTCACCTGCAAAAGAAATATTAGGTACTATAGCTAGAAGTGGCAGACAGTATGGTCTAGGCTGCATCAACTGCTGTACTACCTCACTTTCCAGTCCTCTCTTAGAGTCCAGTTTCTACACAACAAACCTTCCTCCTCTGCCTCAATATCCCCTTCACAAGGAATATTAACGACTGTAGCTGGAAGTGGCAGATGGTAGGCTGTAGGCTGTACCAAGTGCCGTAATACCTCACCTTCCAGCCCTCCCTTAGGAGTCCACTTTCTGTACAGCAAACCTTCCTTCTCTACACTAATATCACCTGCAAAGGGAGTATTAGGGACTATAGCTAGAAGTGGCAGATTGCAGGCTGTAGGCTCTACCAATTGCCATACTACTACACCTTCTAGCCCTCCTTAAGGAGTCCACCCTTTATACAACAAACCCTTGTTCCCATATACAGATTCCCCTCTTCCTTGAGCTTCAGGTGCTTCCTTAGCCATCTCCCTCAAGCTTTGTAATGTAAGGTCCATAGGTTGAGCCTGTCTCAACTCTGCATTTGTGACCCTCCCAAATTCCTCTTCCACCAGAAGCATAGTAACATCTGACAGCTGTATCTCACGGTCATTCTGGGTACTATCACCCATGTCCATCCTTGCAGTCACTGTGTCCAAGGGAACATCAGTACCTACCAGCAGCTGTGGCTCACTTTCAAATTTACTGCTACATGATAGCTCCTTGTCTGAAACACCACACCAGTCCTATCTTCAGGTATGAGATCTGTCTGGGTCTCCCACAGGCTACTGGACCTACATGCCTGTCTCCAAGCCTGACTACGTGTCACTGTATGCATACAAGGCACTGCATCATCACAGTCATTCCCTATCAGGACATCTGTAGTAATATTTTTCAAACACAAGCTCCCCTTCCACAGGAAGCCTAGTAACTTCCAACAGTTGTGCCTTACTGTCAGTCTGGGTGCTATCACTCACCTCTGTCCTTGTAGTAACCATGTCCAGGGGAAATCAGTACCTACCAGCAGCTGTGGCTCACTTTCAGCCGTACTGCTACAAGATAGTTCCTTCTCTGAAAAAGCCTCCCCTCCAGTCCCACCTTCAGGTATGAGATCTGTGTGGGTCTCCCCCCAGGCTACCGGACCTACATGCCTATCTCCAAGCTTGACTGCATGTCACTGCATGTACACAAGGTACTGCATCATCAAGGTCATTCCCTATCAGGACTTCTGCAGGCATATCCTCAAACATACCTACCTGCTTGATTCCACTTCCACCCTCCCAGTCAAGATGAACCCTAGCCAAAAGGTATTTGGAAAATGGGTCTGTCCCAAAGCTGTGACTGGTGTGAACTGTCCAAGCAAGTACTGCTTTTCTCTAACCACTGCAGGCCTCACAGTGGTTATATCAGAAGATGTATCTCTCTTAGCAGTAACCCGTTTACCATCTATTAAGATAGGATATAAATTTTAGTGACAGATTGGTATCCCTGTTGTTTCCAAACAACTTACCACTGGCAGTTTATCATCACCCCTTGCTGGCTCCCTCACCTTTGTTTCTCACCTTGCCTGAATGGACATTTGACTGCTATGTGGCCCCTCTGGTTACACTTGAAACATCTAATCCCTAACCATGTACTTGGACTAGTAGTTTCCCCTGTTACTGGTGTACTCTGTTGGAGTGGTTTAGACTGCTCTCATGGGATCCTTTATGTCCATTTGCAGCACTGGGTATCCCTTTCTTATGCATTGGTGCTCTGATTGCTAAGTAGAGATCTCTTTTTCGCCCCAACTTATCTGCAGAGTTATGCTGTCAGTCTGCTAACCATATTCTTATGTCATCAGGCAAAGTACTGACGTCTTGTTCCCTCACTGATAGGTCTGCCACTCCCTCAAAAGTGGTGATTTGCCACCCTTACACCCATCTGTGAAAGTAAGTACTTAAAT
The DNA here is from genome assembly GCF_019279795.1 of Protopterus annectens. NCBI lineage: Eukaryota > Metazoa > Chordata > Ceratodontiformes > Protopteridae > Protopterus > Protopterus annectens. The sequence goes on from NC_056743.1 coordinate 1,416,832,510, forward strand.
CAGCAATATAATCATGTACACTTTCATCTGCCTTGCTTCTTTGTTCACAAAACTTTTTCTTATAACCTTTAGGTGTTAGTTTAAAACCATCTAGAAGACAGTTCTTAACTTTAACATAATTCAGACAGTCTACATCAGACAATTTTGGCATGGCCTGAACAACTTTACCATGGAGTAAGGGTGTCAGGAGCTGAACCCAGAGCTCATGGTCAACATCACACAGTCTACATACCCTTAAAAATATATGAATAAAACTATAAAAGTCATACCCATCCCTGTACTTAGGAAAAAGTTTACTGACCTTTACAGCTTCTGGGGTCTGGTTATTCCCTTCCCCATTGCCGCCATGATTCTCTCGAAGGGTAAGAATCTCCACTTCATGCCGGTGCTATCTCTCATTTTCCTCTGCTTCTAAATGTTTGGCATCCAGTTCATATTGACACTGTTTCTCCTCAGCCTCCAATCATTTGTCTTCCAGTTCATATTGACACTGTTTCTCGTCAGCCTCCAGTCATCACATTGTTTCCCTTTCTTCAGCCTCCAGTCATTTGGCCCCCAGTTCATATTGACACTGCTTCTCCTCAGCCTCCAGGCACAGTCTCTCTAACTCCAGACAGATTTTCAGGTCCTCCAAAGAAAAGGTGGACTTTCCTGTCCTGGGAGGCTGCACATCCCCAGTACCAAACTGGATATTCTCTGAACAGCTGATCTTAGCTGAAGCTGCAACTAAGGCTGAAATCATTGCTTCCATAGTCAGGTTGGCATGCACCAGTCTTCTGGCTTCACACTCCTTGGCCAACTGGTTCTTAGTCAGTGTACTGTGGTCTTCTGCTGCCATCATTCCCCGCTATCCAAACTACAAATAAAACTGTGGTGAGCTGAGATTCTGTATGTTTACTTTGTGGCTGTCGAGAGTGCACACCCTAATAACAAATACCCGCAGGCTACTGAAGTCCAATTAAAAACCTCACACTACTGGGACCATTAATGTGACATTGAGATAATATCCCACTGAACTGTCAACAATAATGTGACATCTCCCACTATCTTGGGTCAGTAACTAAGGAGCTTCAGTCCTCACTACTGACTCTAGTGTGAGACTGTCACTTAAACAGGAGTTATAGTCCACAATTTTCCCCTAAGAGCACAACAGGAGCATGCTCTGTAATCTGGGACTGGATGGTATACTTCTGCCCACCCCTAATGTAACTCCTTATTACACACTCCAGAGCAATGTATCCCAGATTAAGACCTCTGATGCACTCGCACTTAATTAAATATCATACATCCAAACAATTCTGGAAAAGCCTGATGCAGATTTCCAGCTGTGTCCCTTCTCCAAAATAATACAGTGATGTTGCCACCAATTAGAGTGTCTTCTTGCCCTTTAAAGGGGTATCCAATTATGAAAATTAAGTATTAAAACAAATAGTAGCAAATGACCTAAGCAGCCAGGATTTCAGAGTGGCCCTGGGAATTATCAAAACAAGTATAAGGACTCTCAAATCACTAAAGAAAAACACTGATTGACCAGCCACAATGTAAATTAATAAAAATATTTAGTACTGAGCAAAATGATTAAAAATATAAAACAGTAATTTCTATAAACAAACAGAGCACAATCACCAGGAAAATTATATCAGTACTGAAGGATAGAAATCCAACATTTAGAAAAACTCTGATCTGATTAATTATAATTTTCCTATCTGACTGAGGAATGCTGTCCCTGATCTAAACTAAATTACTACAACATAGTAAAGGCAGGATTACAGTTCTTGGGGGTGTCCTTTTAGGGTAGCCACTGCACAGTGAGTACATCTGTCACTGGCTGTTAACTGACAACTGTAACTGACTACTGACAACTGACTTAATTGTCTTCAGCAGGCTCTTTATAAAACCAACACCAGAACAACAGAGACAAATGGCCAAAAAATCAAAAAAAAAACTTTTATTAAAACAATACAAATATAATCTCTTAGCACCTTGGCACAACAGCCTTTAGAGAGTAGAACAGTCACAAATAAAAAAACACTCAACTTATATAACAGCATCAATTAGGACATAATTTTGTAGGCTAGCCTGTCACAACTATTTTGTTTCTAAATTTAATTTCATATTATGAAAATCAACCAACAGCTGTTTTCTATAAGTTCCTTCCTGTCTTTCAGCCTCTGACAGTAACAAATAACTGTCAGTATTCCAGTAACATCATCTGCAGATCAGCTGAATCTGAGACACTTTGCCTTTAGAATCATTCTTCACAAACATGCAGAGTTAGAAATGGACACTGTTGAAGTCTTTAAAACATTCTGTACAAACAGATTATAAATCAACATATAAGAACTTATTTACAGTATCATAGCTAGTCATGCTAGCATGCAATACACAGGTTAATCTGAAATTATGTACAAAACCTCAGCCAGGCATCCTAGCACAGATAACAGTGTCTAATTTCTTCGCTGTTGCATTCATCCAGAAAGCCAGACTTTACAAAGCCAAGATTTTTCTATAATGCTATGCAGATTTGATTCTCAGTACGTCTGTCTTATCTGCTGAAGAAGCCCCTTGTGTTTATGTGCCACTAGACAAGAACCATCCAGTAATGTGCTCCATCAAGCTTACTGCTTGGCTTTTGTGGTTGCATTTGTCACCATTAACCCTTCCTTCTCATGTCAAGTAGTTCACAGTGTGTTTTCAGTTCAAAATCTCAACACTCTTTAAGATGTAGGGATAAATAGACTAACTTATTTGTATGAGACATGGTCAAAGACTACACCTCTTTTTTATCAATTATCCATTTGTCTTGAATTTTGTTTTAGAAATATTTGATTTCCACCCTTATTCATCCATCAAGATATATCTAATATGTATGTATTTTTTTATTTTGGTTACATTCTTCTTCACTGAAGGATTCCAAAACCTTCTTACAGGGCACTGTCCTCCTTAGTCTTGTTTTATGTGATCCTGTGCCCACAATGGAATTTATACTTTGTTAGAGAAGCTTTTTCCCTTTTTTGAATCTGCAGTTCATCTAGATTGAAATTCCTGTCTGGAAAAGTTTTGTTTCTGGTAGCAGTTATTTTTGTCAAAAGTAGTTTGAATTGCATGGACTTTGTCTTTCATACCTTAAATTTCATAAGAATACTATTGTCCTATAACCAGTAAATGGAGTAAGTCCAGAAATAAAGCACAAGAACCAAAAACACTCTGGACAAACACCAAAAGGCACAAAGTATAAGCAGGAAACTCCTGTAGATGTAAAGCAACTCCTTTATTAACGTCACAAATTAAAACACACAAGCGTTTTCATCCGAGTGTCACCCAGACTTCTTCAGATAAAGCAAACTATGTCCCTACACACAAATCACCTTATATGTCTTCAATTAAATAATTAATTAATTAATGTAAATAAATTACATATCTTAAAGGTATAGTAAAATAAGCAGAAAACACCATACTCGATGCATTTAAATAACTTAGTGTATGTAAACAGGATAAATGTTATCAAAATATATGTTCTTTTAAAAAATATATATATTTTAAAAAAATATGTATTTTAAAAACAGGTTACTAAAACATATATAATAATTGATACATAAAATTTGAATATTAAAATATTAAAATCATATTACATCTAAAGTAATATTTAAAAATAGAACCAGTACTAAAAATTGTTACAATACTATTGTCCTCTCTGCTAAACCCCCTTTATGATTATAGTTCCCTCAAAGACTAACACCTTAACAAGGCAGTTTACGTACTTGTTAATTTTCCTAGACTATCCTAGCCAAAACTGCATCTTCTCCATTGTGTAGGTGTGTACCATCAGTTAAGGTTTAATGTTAGAAACATGAACAATAACTACAAAGATAGACAGTTATTTGTTTCCTTTTTAAAGGGAGCTTGATCAGAAAACGTCCAAGCTTACCTTAGAATTTTGTCTGACTCCATACAGTTTTTCCATAATAAGCATCTTGCTGTGGAAACTTAGGTTTCATTCCATGGAGCAGTTTTATTTTTTTCCGTCAACCTGAGTTGCTATCAGTTCAGGCAGATGAAGCCCCAGTTTAATGTTTCATTCAGACAGCATGCTTAGGAGTTCACCATCCCCCTTTTACTGCATTGCAGTGCCAGTAATGGAAAATAAATCCATATATCTAGTGTGGGAATAGAAACCACAGTCTTCTGATCTTCCAGCACCAGAGGTGAGTGTACTGTTGAACCACTGACACCACCAAGTTGCTGCATTTACATTTTTCCAAAATGCAGCTCTGGATGATCTCTTGCCACAACTGTTTGATCTACTCAAAATACCTCAGGGAGCTGTAAGTTGGATTTGATCAGGTATTTGAGGCTGCTCTTCTGGGTGAAACTTCCGTAGGGGAATCCTTCCAAGAAGATTTTTTTTTGTTACAGAATATGGACATCTTATTAAATATGAAAGTTATGTATTTAGCATAAAAATGTAGCTGTAAGCGTAGATCTATCTTTTGTACATAGCCACCCATCTTAACAACCTCAAGTGCAGTTGGCATGAATTTATTAATAATAATAAAAATGTATATATTTTGTTATTATTATTAGTGTTATGATAAGCCTTAAATGCTTTTCACTCTTCACATCAAATATCCCAAAAGGCTTGGCACCATTGTCATTGTGCATTAAGGAATAAGGGACAGCGTTTAGCAGTGGGAAATTTTGATTTGCTGATCAGTCTTAATTCATTCCAGCATTAGTTCTACTGTTAACATCTTAAAGATGTCTAATTATTGTAAGTACATGACTTGTGTTTGTATATTCTGAAAGGTAACATGCATATAGGTTATATTGCTAATTTAAAATGAAGCTTAACTCCACTTATAGCACATTGTCTTTCTGCACCAGATACTTTTGTGCAACTTATTCCATGTTTCATTGAATCTGAATTAACTAAAGCATCAGCTTAACAAGCAAACCATTTAAAGCTGCATCTCCATGAGACACTAAGTATTTTTACAGAAGGACAAGACCCCTCACACCACTCGTGTAAGGACTTCCTCCTCATACCAACCCACTTATATACCAATAACAGCAAATCCATTTGATAAGGCACCAAAAAAACTAATAAATCTTCAAAGGTGCCAATATGAGCAAGTAGCTGCACCATAAGCCCAACACATGAAACAAAATGCTCACAGAGAGTATGTTACTCCAGTCTCTTTTTTTTTGTTAAGTGCTTTCTTCCACAGAATGCACCTCGGGGACTTCCTCAAAACAAGAAACAGAAGAAATTACATTGCTCCAAGTCAACACCCTTTATATGCAATGAAACAATCAATCAATTATTCTCCCACAGTTTTAAAGACACAGACACTAAAACACTAAAAACCTTTGCACTTTAAATATACACACAAAAAACTTTAGAAAATGTTGAATTTTACATTGTTAAAAAATAATATATTATACAAACTACAATAAAAATTCAGATGTTTAAAACTCCTTTTCTTAGAACAGGAACCAGGGAAATATGGTCGTTTAACCCTGGTTCAGCAATGGCATTTAATCTAATAATCCAGTAAAACTCTCTAAGATCAACCTGAAGCTCCCACCAACCACCTCTAAAATTCATTGGGACAACTTCTAAAATGCCAAACTTAAATCTTATATCTGCCTCACATACTAGTGTGTGCCTATACAATGCATTATTTACATTTACATTCCCCTTATTAATGGCATAAAGGTGTTCATATATTCTGGTCTTAAAATTAAAAATTTCTCCCAGCTTTGTATATAAAGCTTGGTGTCTCACCAAGTGTGTGAAAAATATCAAAGTTTCCTTTGAATATATGCCAATTCTTCTTTATAATATCTCTCACTGCATGTTCACCTGAACCATAAGGGATGACCATACTAGTGTCAAAATTGACCCTATGAGTATGTTCACTACCCGGTTTTTGAATGGTCACACCACTTCCCAATAAGGGCTTATATTTTGAACCCCATCCTTCCATCATTCCTTTTGTTACTTCTTCAAGAAGTCCTTTTGGGTATCCCCTTACCCTAAACATTTATGTTATGTTAGAAACTTCTTCCAAGAAGGTGTCATATGTAGAACACATTCTCACAGCCCTTACCAACTCCCCCTTATAGATGTTTCTCTTCATATGAAAGGGATGACTACTCTGAAAATCAAGGTAGCTGTTAGAGAAGGTGTCTTTCCGAAATATTCTAGAAGCAATTTTTTTGTTGGATGTGTCCTTAGAAATAATCACATCCAAATTTTCTCACTAGAATATTTGGCTGTAATTTAAAAAATGCACATATCTGATTGATGTGGTCCAAAAAGCCATCAAGGTCCACATTTGAATCATTCCATAAAATAAACACGTCATCGAGAAAGCAATAGTATGTACACCATAAAGGTTTAAAAGCACTTGTGAAGATGTGTTTCTTTTCCATGCATATAAAACAAAATTGGCGTAAATGGGTGTTTGCCTATAGTATTCGCCCTCAAATGTGAAATTCAGCATAGTATCAGAAAATGTAGTGAGTTCTCTAACTGCTTCATAGATCCACAGTTGCAGAGCCATACAGAAAAAGAAACACTTGAACACTTGGAGTAACTGCCAGCACACAGGCAATCCACACTTGAAATGATTTCTTATGGGAAAGCATTTGGGGAATTCAGAATTGGAACATGAAATTGACACTTGTCCACTTTACAGTGAACCAAATGCAAGGAAACCTTTTGCATATATTCAGTCATTTTTAAGTTAAACTTGCATTCAGCCAAGTGTCCTGTTTTTTTCAGCAGGCTTTTTTATGTGGAACTGGACATTTTTGCTTTCTTTTGTTGGAGTATTTCTTGCTGCATAACAGATTGAATTTCTTGGAGTGTAGACAGATGTTCATCGTGTTTCACTGTTGCAGTTATCACATTTGGGTTATCTGCTTGCAGTAGCCCTCAGTCGGCCTGATTATCAAAGTCTTGGGTCCTGCATCGGTTGCTGTCTCATCTTCCATGACGTCAGGTAGTCAGGGGTATAAAGCATGCAGCCAATGCCATTACATCAGTCTTTCTTGCCATGCGGTGCCAGAAGCAGAAGCAGTTCGCAAGTGCCAGTCAGCCGACTCCTGAAATTTTTGTTTTTGAGTTTCAGAACCAAAGTCTTCAACTAAAGCTAAGTACCCCTTTGGGGAAACTTTTTCTTGCTCTAACCGATGTCAGTAAAAGTCAATAATTGTATTTCTTGTGGAAAGCAAATACCTCAAAAAGATTTTCATTCGTACTGTATTCCTTGCCTTGGCCCTGACCATGACGTACCTCGCTGTCAGTTTTGTACCTTATTTAAACCATGAACTATTCATTGTAGGTACATTTTTGCTTCTAAATATTTTGGTACTCGGTTCAATTATCCAGATATGTCTTCTGTAAGCCACCCGACTACCGACATTCTGAAAAAACACAAAGATAAAGACAAAGACAGGCCGCCTAGGTCCAAAGCTGCTGACAACACTTCTTTTAAGCTAGTCACCAGTTTGCCGGTACTCAGTGATGTGCTTTTGCAGCCCCTGATACCCACTACTTCAGATTTGCAAGCCTCTACTGAGGCCCATTCGGAGTCCAGTATGCCATGAGATGCTTCAACTGTGGAATCTGCGGATGTTTCTACCTTGGATGGGTCTGGAGCCGCTGTGCAGGCACCAGCTTCTGAGGGTGTATTCAGGCCTACTGACTTGCATATGAAACTGATGCCATCTTCTTCTTCTAGGCCTAAAACTCAAACCATGCCTAGGAAACCAATGTCCAGATGCATGGTTGGGTCTCTATGTCTAAAAGCAAATGATAAGAATGTCTGAAGACCTTATTACTTTAATCAGGGGAAGCCAACCTTCCCTCTCTAAGAGACCTAGGACTGAATTTGCTTATGATACTTCTGACCAGGATTCTGAAATTTCTGTCTTATCTGATAACCAGGATTTACCCTTATCTACCTATGAGGATTCTGATGCAGAGGACTGTATTCTCTCTGCTTCTCCCCCAGAGGATTTTTCATTTGGTGAAATCTTGCATACTCTTAGGGAGCATTTTCACTGGGAAATCCAGGATTACTCTGATTCTAAAAAGAGGCTTAGAGATTTCTTACTCCTGCCCCAATACAGGCCTTTAGCTATCCCTCCTGTGCTGGACATTGTTGACTATGCCTTTACGGAGTCTAGCTTGGCCCCTGACTCTTTACCTCCTGCTCCCAGAAAACCTGATAGATATTACAGGGTTCCTGATTCTCACAAGTTCCTTTTTAAAAATCCTACTGCAGATCCTGAGACCATTTCACAGGGACCCAAGGGCATTAAGGCTACTACTGCCAAAAATCCTACCCCCTCTGATAGAGATTCCAGGGCCCTGGATAGATGGGGTAAGAAGGTATACACCTCTGCAACCTTGGCCATCAGGGCCTTACATTGCCAGTTTCATATGTTAAAGTATCAGCAGCATATTATTGGATTGCTTAAACACAAAATTATGTTGATTCCTGATTGTGCTGAAAATAAGGATTTACAGGATTTAATGCATTCTGCTGAACAGTTTGGAAAACATACTTTGCAATGTGGTTTTGATTCATTAGAGGCATCTTGCAGGGCTGCTGTCACCAGCTCTGTACTTAGAAGGCATGCTTGGCTCGAGCAATCTTTGCCAGATTATGTTAAAACTAAATTGCTGGATGCTCCCTTAAATCAGGACCACCTGTTTGGTGACAAAGCAGAAGAAGTTCTTAAAAAGATGGAGGAAAAAGCTAAATCTATGCAAACTGTTAAATGTTTCTTACAAGTGCAGCCTCCTAGATTTTAGTAGGCATTGGCCCTCAAAAAATTGGTCCTTTCCTGCCTTTTTCAGTCCTTTTCAGTTCAAACCCAGAACCAGCAGAACTCCCAGGCTTCAGTCCTAGGGTATGCACAGGACTAAGCAGTGGGGGCTCTCACTTCCAAATCAGGGAGTAGTAAGACTCCCTCCTATGGTAAGCTGTCTCAATGACTTAACTTTAAAACTTCCAAGCACTTCTCAACTGATTGCTCCTTTAGGGGGAAAGATTGCTCTGCAAGCAAAAAACTGGAAACTCATTACCCAGGACAAATGGGTTTTAAACATCGTTTCCCAAGGATACAGATTTCACTTCCACACGTTACCAACCCCAAAAGGTTGGCCCAGATCTACCCTCAAATCAGTGGGCAGAAGCTCAAAAGCACGTACTCTCTCTTTTAAGATTAAAGGCTATTCAGACTGTACCAGAAGAGGAAAAGGGACAAGGTTTCTACTCGACTTTTCCTGGTACCCAGAAAAGACACCTCATGGAGTCCTATCCTGGACCTGTCTATCCTAAACACCTTTTTGGTGATTCCAAAATTCAAGATGCTAACTCTTCACCAGTTGCTTCCTATGATAGGCAAAGATGCCTGGTTGGCAACACTAGATTTAAAGGAAGCCTACCTGCACATCCCAATCAGGGAATCTTGCAGAAAATACCTACACTTCAAAGCAGGCTGCATGCACGATCAGTTCTCTGCACAGCCCTTTGACGTACCTACTGTGCCCAGGGTATTCACAAGGTGCCTAGCTCCAGTCATTGCATTTTGCAGGCAAAGAAATATTCAAATATACCCATACCCGGACGATTGTCTAATTCAGGCAGAAAGCCAGGACATACTTCTGAATCATCTGGCATTTGTACAAAATGTGTTAACTTGTATGGGGTACACCATAAACGAAAATAAATCACATCTGGTACCCTGTCAACAAATTATATTCCTGGGAGCAAGCTTGAACACAACTTCCCAGATGGCTATCCTCACGCCAGAGAAACAAATTCATTTGACAACTTACTTCAAACTAGTGGCCACAAAAACCCTGCTATCTGCAAGGCAACTACTGCAAGCCTTGGGGTTCATGGCCTCATGCATTCTACTAATTCCATATGCAAGACTGCATATGAGGAAACTACAATGGTTGACACCATAGGCTTTTTAGATACATTCTCAATATCTAGAAGCAATGACTCCTATCATACCTTGCCTACGGTTAGAATTCCTTTGGTGGGCAGAGGTCTTCCACCAAAACAAGGGAATACCATTTACTCTACCCCCTGTTGCCCAAACCCTAACAACAGATGCATCAGACTATGCATGGGGGGCTTACCTGGCAGGGAAGTGCATTCAGGGCAAATGGAACCCAAGTCAAATGCACCTGCATATCAATCAAAAAGAAATGTTAGCTGTACAGAATGCTCTGACAGTCTTCAAGGACCACATTCTTCCAGGACAATTAATGGTAAAGATGGACAACACCACTGTTATGCGGTACATAAACAAGCAGGGGGGTACCCATTCTTACCCCCTCTGCAGACTAGCCATGGGTCTGTGGAACACAGTCTTGAGCTACCAAGTGCATCTGCAGGCTCAATTCCTGCCAGGAAAATTAAATACACTGGCAGATGAACTAAGCAGAAATCTCATGGACCCACACAAGTGGAAATTGGAACCAAACATTTTCAACATGTTGATCAACAAATGGGGGATCCCAGATATAGACCTGTTTGCCTCCCCCAGAACTACCAACTGGTCAAACTCTGCACAAGGACTCCCCACAAACAAGCTTAGAAAGTGGATGCTCTGTCTTTCAGCTGTAAAAGTCTATCAGTTTATGCCTTTCCTCTTCAAAGTACTACTAAAAATTAAACAGGACAAACTAGTGATGATACTGATTGCACCAGACTGGTCACACCAACACTGGTACCCCCTCTTGTGCAGTGTGTCACAGCTGGCCCCATGGCACCTACCTCAGACCCCTACCCTGCTGTTGCAGCAGGAGAGCCACATTCTACACCCCCAGCTTCAAACCCTGAACCTGGCAGCCTGGCTAATTACCTAATCTCTCCATTACCATCCCTCAGTAAACAAGTGTTGGATGTCATTTTGGAGGCAAGGAGACCTAGTACTAGAAAATCTTATGCTGAAAAATGGAAAAGATTCTGTGCCTGGAACCAAACTCAAGGGATGGCCACAGCAGCGCCCAATTTACCTCAGATTGTTCAATACTTAGCTGAGATACTTTACATGGGCCTTTCCTTTTCCTCCATCAAAATTCACGCCTCAGCCATTTCAGCTCATTACAACACAGAACCACCCCTCTTTTCTCACCCACTGCTCAAGCAGTTTTTCAGAGGGGCCAAAAACTTAAGACCACCCAGGAGAGCTCCAACTCCAGCCTGGGACCTTAATTTTGGTTTGGAAAAACTCACTCTTCACCTTTCGAGCCAACTGCAACTGCAGAGTTAAAATTCCTTTCTTGGAAAACAGCTTTCCTTTTAGCAATTACTTTAGCAAAAAGGGTATCTGAATTACAGGCCCTTATGGCAGTGGAGCCTTTCATCATCTTTCATGCAGACAGGGTGTCCCTCAGGACCAATCCCTCTTTCATGCCCCAGGTGGTATCCAGTGTGGCTCTTAATCAGTCCATTCATTTGCCAACCTTCTTTTCTAATCCACAGAACAAAGGGGAACGGATACTGCACTCCTTAGATGTGCACAGACAACATAGATTTTACTTGGATAGGACTAAACCTCAAAGGAAATCTCAACAACTGCTGGTGGCATTTGCTGCAGGGGTAGAGGGGAAGGCTATTTCAAAGCAAACCATTTCTAAATGGATAGGCCATTGCATTCATTTCTGCTATAAGTACCATGGAAAACCTATCCCACATGGAATTAGACCCCATTCAACCAGGGCTGCATCTACCTCTACAGCCTTTCTCAGAGGTGTCCCTACCAGAGACATCCTAGAAGCTGCTACCTGGAGTTCTGTACATACTTTCACCAAGCATTACCATTTGCCAATTTTCTCTAAATCCAGAGCTGGCTTTGCCACTACAGTCTTGCAGGGCCTTATAGCTGGTCCTAATGCTATCTAAATTCCTCCTCCCATCCTTAGCTTTGGGAATCTTCCCAAATGTGATGACTGCAACAGTGAAACATGAAGAACATAGTACAGTTGTGTACACTTACCATAAATGTAGATGTTTGAGTGTATTCACTGTTGCAGTCCTGGTTACCCTCCCTCCAGCCCCCTGACTTCTTTTGGCTGTAACTCTATTCTCCTTTACTATACTTAAATGCTTTTTGGTATATTTGCTTTTTGTTGGAGGTATAACCTTGGATATATATTTTTATATATATATATATATATATATATATATATATATATATATATATATATATATATATATAAAATTGATTCCCATTAAGGGGGACACCTGACATCTGGGGCAAGAAAAACTGATGTAATGGTGTTGGCTGCATGCTTTATACCCCTGACTACCTGACATCATGGAAGATGAGACGGCAACTGACGCAGGACCCAAGACTTTGATAATCCGGCCGACTGAGGGCTACTGCAAGCAGATAACCCAAATGTGATGACTGCAACAGTGAATACACTCGAACATCTACATTTATGGTAAGTGTACACAACTGTACTTTTCCCTTTAACACTTGCTTGGAGACTAGACAGTTTCCCTGTAACATTTGGTTGTGACAGTTCTCACCTTGTTATTTTCTTGTGACAGTACTGGTTGTGGCATTTTAACTGGTGGCTTTTCAGGGATTTTCAGTGTATTTATTTTGTACAAATGGCTGTGATTCCTTCTGTCTAGCTTTCCAACTTTCTAAGTTGCTTGAACAACTATTACAGTTTCAGGCAACAAACGTTTCTTATGGTTTTTCTATTTGTACAGTCAGTAAACCTCATTCTTCTGCAATTTGTTTCATAATACCATAACTACCTCTGAAGGACTTTTCCAGCAGGCATTAGTAATCTGATTATAGATTCTTGGTGTAAATACATCTCTCACACTCTGTAGTACAGTGTGTTATTAGTAGAGGGTTGTCTGTATACATGAGGCAGTTGCTACACTGCCTCAAGAGATCCAAGTCAACAAGGTTGGCAGGAGAAACAAGGGTAGTCCAACTGTCCATAATCCTAGGTAGAAGGTTGTCATCACTAGGGGTGGCTATTCAGAATCGATCACAGAGGAACTCACTGGATGGTTATTTCTGCCTGGGTTTTAGAGAAAATTTGTTGAATTTATCTGTCCAGCTTTTGCATCTAACTGTGCTTCAGTATGTGGTGCTGTGCGATGTGCAGTCAGAAATCTGCTGAAATGCAGTGCCTAAATACCAGAAGCTAAAACCTTGAAAACATTTTTTAAAAGATTCAAAAGGACCAATGAGGATGCTTATTCCAAGCCCTAGACTGGCCTCCCTTTACTGGACAGGTCCCAATTGGCACAATTCTCTCACAAAAGTACAGATAGGCTCCTTCCAATCCAAGATGGTCTGGAGAACATGCTTAGAGCAAACAAACCACTACAAACAGTTCCAGAAGCAGCAAGCTTGTATCTGGACTTTGCTGCAGCTACTAGCTAACCTAGTTTCAGCGGGAAACACTAGAGAATGTTTAAAATGGCACAAAAATAGCAGTGAGACACTAAAACATTTAAAACAGCAGAAAATCAACAAGGATGGCTCTAAAGGATGTTTTAAACAGTTAACAGATCAGTTATTTAAATGCTGCTTGGCAGGAAAACCAGAATAAGAACAGATAGCTTAAGAACAGTTAAAAATACCAGTAAATACTTGACAAATAAAAGCTTTGTAAACAATGAAACACAATAAAATGCAATTTAACAGCACAGTAGAACAAACAATTGCAGTGTAACAGTGTAGTTTAGTACACAGTAAATAAATACATTCTAAAAGTAGGTGCAGTACATAGTATAAATAAGCAAAAAAAAAAAAAAAAACCAGGCAACTTTTTTTTTTTTTGGAAGCTCAGAAACCTCTAGTCATCTGGTATCTCAGCTCAGAGTTGTGGCTGGTAGCCTATCTCAGTTCAGCTTGGTACAAACAAGCAGAAACCTGCTCAAATGCAGGGCCTAAATGTCAGAAGCTAAAAACTTGAAAAAAAACTAAAAAAATAAGGGCCTTCACTGTTTTCATAATTAGCCTCTTATAGAGGGATTATAGGATCTGTAGAATATTACTGACAAGTCTCAAGCTCATAATCTAATAAACTTGTATATCAAGAGAAGTCAAACTTTCAGACCTGACCAGTTTAGTATGTAACTTTACAGCAACTGTCTTGAAAGACAACCTTGAAAGCCCTTCAACATAACCAGCAGAAGGCACACCTTCCTCCTGTCTAGACTGTTTGAGTTGTGGCCTCGGAATGGATTGTCTGTGCTTGTCTATGTTGCATTTTTGCTTCTTCCTATGCTTTAAGGAATTTCCCTGAATAAGTGAAGCTTAGAAGAGGATGGGGATGAGACCCTTCTCCATCTTGAATAACTTATAACTCGTTTTTCCCATCTGTTAAAGTACTGTGGTAAAACCTTTACAAATCTCACAGGTAGTGTCAGTGGTCCTCTCCTAAGCAATATAGATAGAAGGATTGCTCATTTTGGGAAGAATCTTGCATCCACACCTGTACTTAAAAGCTTTACTAATCAAGAAACCGTAATAACCAGAAAACATTGTGATTAACAACTGCTTCAATTCAAATCAAGCTAAGATATTTAAAATCCACAGTAATGAAAACCTATATGCAGACAACTTCATAAAGCAGTAAGAAGTAAATAGGTAACAAAGCAGTTAAGTGAGGAAATGCCTTGTGGCGTGGCAAAGAAGTAGACATAAATCAGAAAAAGCTGTCCAAAATTCTATTTTTTAACAAAAATTTAAAAAATTACCTAAAACACTTAGATGAAAGAAGAAAGTAAAACTAATTATACAAAGCAGAGGCAATTAAGCGTAGTGATACAGTTATAACACTCCCTGGATGTCCTATGGAATCTGATAAAAGTTTTTAACAAGATCCTCATAATTTTCTTCACTGGCACAGAAGCCACTGCTAATATGTTTGCTAACAAATTCAGCTCTAACTTCTTCTTTGGTGAATTTGAGACTGGCATCAATCACTGATTCTGACATCTGTCGATGTATCAACACTGGCTGCAGTCTCGAGTTGGGGAAAAAGCTTTTGATGACATCTCTGATGATGATAGTGTTGATGGCCTTGACATTATGTTTTTGGTGCCAAGCTTCCATCCTGTCTTCATGGAGGCAGGCATCCTGATTCCTTCGGAAAGCTAAATCTGTCCCAAAATGCACTGAGTCCTGAGAGCACAGATTGTGAGAATAAGTAGCCCTACCATTTGTTGTCAGACTACAGTTCTGATCTTTTAGAATGGAATGCCCAAAGAAAATGCCACGTATGACAGTCTGCAGATCATGTGTCATGTATCGCAACCACTATATGTCTCTAGAGAGCTGGGACAAAAGACCTGTGACACCTGTGCCCTGACCCAGCAATCAAGGAGCCTCAATCCTTACCACTAACACCAGTGAGGGGCATCTTATATAGGAAGAAAGGATAACAAATACACAGAGTAAAGTGCAATTTCCCTTAAGAGCACAGAGATCACAGTCAGTCCGGGGCTGGTCATTCCCTTGCTCTCCAGGTCCCCAGTAAGACTCCCCATTGGCACAGCTATAGGGTCCAGATCTCAGCCTAGTGGGCAAGCTAAAACCTCCAGCACCCTCTCTGTCCAACCAGTGCTTCGTGTCCCTGACCAGGTAGCAGACACACACACACACTTTGAGAAGAGTTTATACAACCACACAGAAACTCCTGGAAAAGGCTGGCACAGGTTCTCCAGCTGTGCCTCTTTTTATCAGACTATACGGTAGTACCAGCTGCCACCACCCACTAATATTTATCAGCTACTCAAAGACCCTTAAAAGGGTATCCAATTATTACTGTGCAATATTATTATCCAATTGGTAGTATAGCCCAGGGATAAAGCTATTTGAGTGTCTTTGTATAATTTTACCAAAGGCATGCAAGTACTCTAAAGAGCTTAAATTATCTCTACAAAAACAGCCACAGTTGAAAAGGTTTAAACATATTTAATAACAAATAGTCAAAACACAAGACAATACTTTTTACTATACAGTGCTAGTCAAGAGTTCAGAGATCACAGAGAAATACTTAAAATAATTCAGTAGTACAGTTCTGATATCACAGAAAAACACTTAGGTTAATCTTTCTAGTTTCTAGCTATTTCTAAGAGAAAACACAAATCTAAGATAAACTTACATATAGAGCAAGACAGCACTGGTGAGTTGGATGGTCAAGACAAAAATGCTTAATGCTCTCTTACTTTCTCTGCTTTTAAAATCGCATTCCAGGTTCACATTACATCATTCTTTACACTTCCCTGGGTTTCCAGGCTAACAGAAACTACATTTACATTCTTCACCTCTGGGCAGAAACCAGAGCAATAAAGGACACTTATGCATGCAAATTCTGGCCATTAACTCTGGCCTTAAATCAATAGCAAGAATTCCTTCATCTAGACTGACCAGAGCCATGTTTACATTAAAGGATCCTAACATGCTTTACTTGGTCAGCAGAGTGCACTGTTATTACATTTTTTCCAGTTCCACATGTAACACTATTTTTACCATTTAAGACAACGAGCCTGTGGTTTACATTAATATTTACAGATGACAGAATTATCTCCAAAGTTCTATTCTGGCTAGGCTGACAGCCTTTACAAGATCCACCGATGCCAACTTTGAAGAGGATTCACCTTCATTGTCATTGGTGCTGTGGGTCTCAATAACAGTCAGAACAACTGGGACAAGTATGATACCAAACTTGTCCATATTAATGCTGGTCTTTGACAGTCAGGGCCCTTGCCCTCAGCCTGAACTGCTGTTTAGATGTCACTGTCAAGAATTTTGATGATGATGTATCTGCATGTTCCAGTTCCCTGAGCTTGCACCCCTATGCAATGTCAGCTTTAACTGCATATGTTTTTCTGCATGGATTAGTAGCCATCCACCTTTTAGACAACAGGATAGATGACCTGTTCTGTCTGGACCCATCCAAGTTTTATTATAGTCATACTTGGACTCCACTTCTGTGGACTGATAAAGAATGTACATGTAAGAGAAAGATAAAGAATGTAGACTTTCCTTTAGTATTGCCAATGCAGATATGTAGGATGATTGGGATGCAAATTCTCCACCCTTTGTAATGATCCCAAATTTGGGGATATTCTTGAAATAAGGTAGAGAGGGGCTGGTTCATAACTTCTCCACAGAGAAGGCCTTCCAGACCCTTTAACCTTTTTTGTGGAAGCTTCTCACCTACCATAAAACAATGGTTAGACTGAAAGTCAGAACTCCAAGAAAACACTTTGATGTTGTGGCTCCAGTCCTGTACAGGCTAAACAGCCTCTAGCCTTCTAAATACTGAATGTGTGGGATTGATGCTCTGAAATCTGATTCTGTTGTGGCTGCTTTTAAGAATGATTCAGTTCTAAGAGCCCTGATGTCCATCATTTATACAATAGATGTACAAAATCTATTGTTCCACAAGTAAATGCTGACACTCCGTGAAAAATGAATTGGATAAATATAACAAAAAGCACGAGTGCAGCAAGAGTAAGGGCTATAACAATGTAGTTTAATTTCCAGTTGGTGTGCACAAACGGATGAGCGCTTTCACAATGAATGCTTCTTCAGATCCTCCTAGTGAACACAGAAGTCGCTCTTTATATAGCAGATCTAATTAGCCAATTGATAATTGCTCATCTGTATTTAAACATATACATATAAAAACAAATGTCAGGCATATATAACCTGTATTAAATAGAAACTAAATACATCAATAGACATCTATGAAATATGCTGTATATAAAATCATTAAAAATATATCAAAATTCATTGTAAACAATGTGTTAAAAGCAGCAAAAATGTGCATAAAAAACTAGACATAAAAAGATATAAACTAAATACATAGAAACTAAGTACATCTATGAAATATGCTATACATTAATATATTAAAATCATCAAAAATATCAAAATCCATTGTGAACAGTGTATCAAAGGCAGCAAACCTAAATGTAGAGGAATATATATTGGACACAATAAAATATATATATTTATATATATGTTTTGTCAAAATTCATTAAAAACTATATATATATATATATATATATATATATATGTATAACATGTCTGTCACATGTAATGTAAACTGAAGTATCTAGAAATGACATGGCCAATCAACAGTTTGAATGTATAGGTGGTATATGGAAATATGTATAAAGAATATAAAATATATATATATATATATATATATATATATATATATATATATATATATATATATATAAAACAACATCCAAACTATTTGATGTTCCTACGCTGTTTTAACTTGGGTTTAATGGATGCTCTATCATTCAAACCATGACCCCTGTCTGCCTTTAGGGTAATGATCCAGTCAGTCTCCTTGGCTTCTGTGAAGTTCATAATGTCACCACCCCTCTTATTAACAGTTATATTCTCCAACACCCGGAACAAGAAAGTATGATCACCATCATTGGAGACAACATGCCTGGCGAGGGCATTATGAGGGCTGCCTTTCTTCATGTGATATATGTGTTCCCTCATTCTGTCCCACAGTGGACGATTGGTTTTACCAACATAGAAGCAGGGACAGGTCTGGCAAGTGGCTAAATACACCACATTGCATGTCATACAATCAGCATCTATCCTGGTGGAAAAGGTAACATGTTCGTCAGGATGAACGAACATTTCACTGCTATCTATAAATGAATAAAAGTTACAGTGTCCACAGGGTTTAGTGTGTCCATTTACCTTCATGGTCCTGTCAAATCTTGGATAGCATAATAGTCACTTTAAATTACTCTTATTCCTAAATAAAAAGCCAGGTGTCTCACCCACAATACATTTCAACTCATCATCGACGAGAAGAATGTTCCAATGTCTATTAATAATTTCCTTCAAATGAGATAAATCTGAGGTGAAATAGGTAGAAAACTTGACAGTTTTGTGGGTCATGTGATTACTAGTCACATCACAGTGGCTAGGTCCGAAATATGGTGTGCCTACAGTGAGACATAAGGTCTGTGCTTCCTCTATATATGAGGTAATCTCATCCTTCTTATAGCCTAGAGCCAATAATCTATTGCTGAGGTTCTCTAACTGAGAGTTAAAACCACTGTTAGTGGGATTAAGTTGTGAAGCCCTGATGGCTTGCCCTTTCATAATGTTCCTGAAAACAAAGGGTGGATGCATACTTGACCTTAATAACAGAGAATTACAGTGACAGGCTTTGCGATGAACTCCTGTGTTGATCAAACCACCTGCTATTTTCTCAATATACAAATCTAAGAAGTCTATCCTATGTATTGAGTAATTCATAGTAAAAGTAAGGAATGTTGTTAAATTATTCATCATCATTAGCATGGATTCCAACTGTGCTGTTGTTCCATCCCATAAAACAAAAAGGTCATCAACAAACCTTTTGCACATTTTTGCTGCTTTTAACACATTGTTTACAATGAATTTTGATATATTTTTAATAATTTTATATACAGCATATTTCATAGATGTCTATTGATGTATTTAGTTTCTATTTAATACAGGTTATATATGCCTGACATTTGTTTTTATATGTATATGTTTAAATACAGATGAGCAATTATCAATTGGCTAATTAGATCTGCTATATAAAGAGTGACTTCTGTGTTCACTAGGAGGATCTGAAGAAGCATTTATTGTGAAAGCGCTCATCCGTTTGTGCACACCAACTGGAAATTAAACTACGTTGTTATAGCCCTTACTCTTGCTGCACTCGTGCTTTTTGTTATATTTATACAATAGAGTCATGGGCAGATTCAGGAACACATTAACTTTTTCTTTGAGGGCCATATACAATGGATATAAAAAGTTTACACACGCCTGTTAAATGCCAGGTTTTTGTGATATCAAAAAAGTGAGACCACGATAAATAATTTTAAAACCTTTCCTACCTTTAATGTGACCTATAACCTGTACAATTCAATTGAAAAACATACAAATATGTTAGGGGAAAAATGTAAAAAGATAAAAAACGTACAATACACTGGTTGCATAAGTGTGTACACCCTTAAACTAATATTTTTGTTGTGTGTGCACACCCTTAAACTAATACTTTGTTAAAGCACCTTTTGTTTTAATTGCAGCATTCAGTCTTCTTAGGTACACACCTTCCATCAATTAAAGAGATTCTGATTAACCCCAAATAAACCTCAGCTGTCCTGGTAGGAGTTTCCTGACATTTACTCAGTTGCCTGCTACAGCAAAAGCCATGGTTTGCAGAGAGCTTACAAAGCATCAAAGGGATCTCATTGTTGAAAGGTATCGGGAGAAGGGTCCAAAAAAATTTCCACAGCATTGGATATACCATGGAACACAGTGAAGACAGTCATCAAAAAGTGGAGGAAATATGGAACAAAAGTAATGTTGCAAAGAACTGGACATCCCTCCAAAACTGATGAAAAGACAAGACAAAACTCGGTCAGGGAGGCTGCCAAGAGACCTGCAGCAACACTGAAGGAGGTGCAGGTATTTCTGACAAGTACTGGTTGTGTACTACTATGTGACCGCAGTCTCACATATTTTCAATATGTCTGGACTATGGGGTAGGGTTGCAAGATGGAAGCCTTTTCTTACACAGAAAAACATCCAGGCCTGGCTAAAATTTGCAAAACAATACATCGTCTCCCAAAAGCATGTGGGAAAATGTGCTATGGTCTGATGAGACCAAGGTTGAACATTTTGGCCACAATTCCAAAAGGTAAGTTTGGAGCACAAACAACACTTTGCATCACCAAAAGAACACCATCCCCACAGTGAAGCATGGTGGTGGCAGTATCATGCTTTGGGGTTGCTTGTCTACTTATTATTTATGCATATATGCATGCTTTTTGTTGACCAAGTTATTCCCACTAGACCAATACCCTGTCTTCAGGGCAGACCCAATGTGGTATTTGTCTGGGGGAAATCAGACCAAGATCCCGGGGAATATCCCCTATTCTTTTGTCTTTGTATTTGCATCACAACCACTGGGTGGCCTGAGAGAGATGCTCTTCATAGGTTCATAGGTAGGTGCTAGGCTATTGGCCTTAGGGCCTATATAAGCCTAGCCAAAAAAGTACCCTGGCTTTCGCAACCCAAGAAAATTATTTTTCTGTGCCCCTGTCGAGCAGAGCCACAGAAGTGATCCCCGGGGTGAATTTCCTATTTCCCATGCAATCATCAAGATTTTTCTTGAAGAGTGCTAATGAGGAGCTTTGTTTGATATAGATAGGTAGTTTGTTCCAGAGTATGGAAAGTCTCTGGGACAGGAAGCTATCCCTCCAGCATGTTCTGTTTATTGTGGTGACAAGGTTTAGGTCCCTAGAGCATGTAGCTCTGAGGGATTGGGATTTCTTTAAGTGGAGCATGTCCAACTGCTCTAGGTTTGACATAGCTTTGTATGTTAGGCAAAGATCGCCTCTGAGTAGGCGATATGTGACGGAGTTAAGCTGGAATTTGAGACGGTCTGCATAGGGCATCTGTTTGAGGCCAGTAATCCTCTTTGTGAGGTATTTCTGTGACCTTTCCAGTTGTTGTAGATGTCTTGTGAGGTACATACCAAAAGGGGCATTCTTCATAGCTTTATAGGTAGATACTAGGCTATCTGCCCGAGGGCATTTATAAGCCTAGCCAGAGTGTGTCGGCTTTCGCTGCCCCATTGATTAATTAACTGATCATCTGTCAAGCAGAGCCAATGAAGTGATCCCAGGGGTGTATTTTCTGTTACCCATCCACTCGTCTAGGTTTCTTTTGAAGAGTGTTAGTGAGGGGCTCTGCCTAATGTAGTTTGGAATTTTGTTCCAAAGCATGGGGAGTCTCTGTGGCAGGAATCTATCCCTCTAGCATGTTCTATGTATTGTTGTGGCGAGGTTTAGCTCACTAGAGCGCGTGGCTCGCAATGACTTGGATTTCTTTAGGTGGAGCTTGTCCATGAATTCTGAGTTGGACATGGCTTTGTAAGTCAGGCAGAGATCACCTCTGAGTAAGCAATATGCCACTGAGTACAGCCAGAGTTTTTTCAGTTGGGCTGCATAGGACATATGTTTGGTGAGGTACTTTTGTGGTCTTTTCAGCTGTTGGAAGTGTCTTGAGAGGTACATCTAAAATGGCCTCTGTACTCTATGATGGGTCTGATGAGTGATGAGTAGAGGGGCAGTATAACCTCTTTATTTCTAGATGCGAACCCTTTAGTAATTAGATGGGCCACATAGAAAGATTTCCTAACTACTTTGGCAATATGATTGTCAAAGGAGAGATTACTATCTACCTGGGTCCCCAGATCTCTTATTACCTCTTCTGTATTAGGGGAGCTGCCACCTATGTGGCAATTAGTGGGTGTTTTGTTTTTCCCAAATGGGATGACTATGCATTTTTGGGCATTTAGCTTGAGGCCATGACTTTGACACCAGGTGCTACTCTATAATGGGTCTAATGAGTGATGAGTAGAGGGGAACAATTACCTCTTTTTTTCCTGGATGAGAAACCTTTTGTGATGAGGTGTGCCACGTAGAAGGATTTCCTGACTACTGTGGTGATGTGATTATCAAAGGAGAGACTACTGTCCACCTGTGTCCCAAGGTCTATTATCACACTTTCGGTGTTAAGTAGACTACCACCTATGTGGTAGTTCATGGGTTCAGAGTTTTTACCAAATGAGATGACAATGCACTTTTTGGCATTGAGCTTGAGGCCATGGCTTTGACACCAGGCATCTGTCTCAGTGAGGCCCTTTTGTAGGATGTACACATCGAGGAGTTTAGATTATGGCTCCTAGTTTGCAGTCATCTGCGAACTTCTTTAGTCAAAGACTTTCTGTGTTAGCATGTACTTCAGAGAAGTAGATACCAAACAGGAGAGGACTCAGGACTGAGCCCTGTGGTGCTCCACTTGTCACTGGTCTGAAGTTGGATTTAGAGTCTGCTACTTTCACAGTGTGGGTTCTATCAGTGAGCCAGTTGGCAACCCATCTTGTGACATAGGGATTTAGACCTAGTTTAGTAAGTTTATCTATAATTCCAGAGTGGGGGATGGTGGTGAAAGCCTTGGTGAGATCTAGATAAGCTGTGTGGACCACCTTACCCTCATCTACATCTTTGGTGACTGCTTCAAAGAAGTCTGTTAGATTTAGGAAACATGATCTGCCTTTTACAAACCCAAACTGGGTGGGGTGCAGAGTTTGGAAATTACTAATGTCTTTGTTTATAAGTTCCATGATGATACATTCCATGGCCTTGCAGACCAGGCTTGTCAGGCTTATGGGGTGGTAGTTCCCGGTGTCCGTGGTGGATCCCCCTTTGTGGAGTAGGATAACTGTCACTGTGTGCCATTCACTGGGCACAAAGCCTGAGATGAGACAATGATTGAACATGGTACTTAGGTGGGGTGCCAGTTTGTTCTGTAGTTCATGTACTACTTAGCCTGGGATGTTGTCAGGTGCCATGGATGCTGTGTTCTTGGCTTTGGAGAGTGTGGTTTGTACCTGTGCCGTGATTACAGAAAGTTTGCATTTTTCCAGTATAGAGATGGGCCCTTTTGGGGGTAAGAGGGAGTAAAGTTAGCACTGAACCTATCTGCCAGGATGTTGGCAATATCAGTTGGTTCTGTATATTTAGTGCCATTGTGTTGTAACTCAGAGCAGATCTGAGTGTTGCCATTGAGATTCTTGACATAGCTATAGAATGCCTTGTGGTGGTCTTTAGAAACAGTGGTGATTTTGTTTTCATAACTAGCTTTGGAGGATTTTATGAGGGATCTCAGCTTCTTACTGAGGCTGACCAAGGAGTTCCTCCAATCATGGGATTTTACTCTTTTTTGCAGCAGTTTCTTTCTTCCATTGTAGAGTTTTTTGTGGAAGTTGACCACCAGATTGGCTTCCTTTTTTGGAGGATTCTTGGTTCTGTTAGGGATAGCATGATCCATACACTCGTGTAAGTGCTTATAAAGTGCATTTGTGTAGGATTCAGCAGTCATACCTCTATTGTCTGTCTGCATGGGTGCCGTGAAGTTTGCCACTTCTGTCTTAAAAAGCGTGATGTTGGCTTTGGAGAAATTTTTTATGGTGATTTCCCTTATGGGGGCGGGATGTGGATGTCTAACTTGATTCGCTTGTGGTCGGATCTGACCAACGAGAAATTGACCTCTGGTGTGGATCACCGGTCACCCATGTTGGTAATGACCAGGTCTAGAATATTGCTGCCCCTTGTGGGGGTGTGGTTAGGTTAATCCAAGGCGCTGGAATTTATGAATTCCAGAAAACATTGAGCAAAAGAGTTGGTACATGAGTAGTTTTCCCAGTTAATGGTGGGGTAGTTAAAATCGCCTATTATTAGGGTGTTAGGTTGTACCCTAATATTTTCCAGTGTATCAAGAAATGAGGAGTGGGAATCCTGGGGCATGGTGGCGGGTCTGTAGCAAGCTACAGTTTGGATTGCGGTCTTGCCCAGAGTTGGTTGCACTTGGATAATCTTGGATGCATTATGCTGAGCAACTAGCCTGGAGGTGTGGATATCCTTAATGAATACGGACATGCCTCCACCTTTAGTGTTTCGGTCCAGTTTAGGTGGCCGAAGAGTGTGGTATGAATTATAGCCTGGTAATGCAGGAGTGCTCTCTGGAGCCTTGAACCAGGTCTCTGTTACTGCATCGATGTTGATGTTCTCCATTTTAAGGAGTGCCTTGAGTGAGTGCATTTTGAGGTTTAGACTTCTAGCACTGAGTAGCATTACCCTCAGATTTTGCTTGCTTGTACCTGTTACGGTGGTGAATTTATCATTTGAACCTTGCCTAAAAAAGGCACTATAGGGGATGGGCAAGAGTCTTAGCCAGTATCCAGAATCTCAAGGGTGACAGGTGCAGGCCATCTCTGGCAAAGCATTGTGGTCTGTCGATCATGTCATCCCAGGCAGACAGATATTGGATCCCCTTAGAATGACACCAGAAACTTAGCCAATTGTTGAAGTCAATCATTTTGTCCTTGTACTGTGGCATCATTCTTGGTGATGGCAGAATGCTACTCAAGGCTAGGGTCATTCCTGCCTGGGCTACAAGATCAGAGAGCTCCTCCATGTCTCTTTTCATGTAGTCCAGGGAGGTACATCTCAGGTCATTCATGCCAACATGGACAATGACAGAGTCATATTTGTACTTGTGGAGTGACCTGTGTGTATGCATTATGTGGCGGATTCTGGCACTCGACAGGTAGCTGAAAGTAACTTTCTCCTTGTTTAGCCTGGTAAGTGGAACATCATTGTGCCTGACTATAGAGTCACCTATGACTAGAGTGTTGGGTAAGTTGTTATGTCTTATGGGCTGTGGTTGGGTGGCACACTGAGTTTGTGGGCTATGTGTCATTTGGGTTGTGTTGGGGGTGGAGGTTGCTTGCGTTTCTGCTTTGGAGGTCTCTGTTGCTTGGGCAGATTTTTATTGAGAGCCTCCGTGAATGTAGATGTGTGTTTTGTGTTTCTATGTGTGTGTTTTGGTGGTGTAGGTTTTGAGCGACTATGTGATGAGTGTGGTATGGTGCAAGTGTTTACCCCCTCCTCTTGACTGTCTAGTCCAATCTTGGGTGAAGAGAGCTTTGCTTCCAGTTTGGTTATGTAAATGCATCTCTCACAGGTTGTAGTGCTGGGTGGTAGGAGGAGAGGGTTGTCTGTGTACATGAGGCAATTGCTGCATTGCCCCAAGATGCCCAGATTCATCAGGTAGACAGGAGACAACACTGGGAGCTGACCCATAGACATGCCTGGATAGGTGCTTATTTATTAAGTACTAAAAACTGTTTAGACAAGTGAGGAAAGTTGACTGCTGCAGTAATTTGTAGCTTTGTTGTGAGAAATACAGGATGGAAGATGCCATGAGAGCTTGATCTGTGTGTGTTTTGGAAGAAACAGATCAAGAGATTTCTGAAACTATTCGAACTTGGAAAATTACTGTAACTGAGTTGGGAGTTGGATTTTCAACACAAGATTTAATGAATTTGATGGAAGAATATGAACCAGAAAATGGAACAGAAGCAATCTGGAGTGAACTAAACCTGATTGTGTTATGGAAGCTTAAGAAACACCAGTTTCAACAAGAAAAGCAGTGGAGTTTGGAAATTAAGGAGCATAATACACTGATATATGTTTGGCTAGTGTAGTAATTAGTTTTAAAGGCATACATCCACAACAGTGTATGAAAAAAATCTTATGCTGCTGCTGTAAAAAAGGGAAGGCAAGCAGGTGTGGCAACAGAAAGAAGTATTCAGCAACAGACTGAAATGGGCAACCCAGAATTAACAAGCCTGTGATAAGAATTAAAACAAAGATGGATTCTTGTTTAAAAGACCACTATGGGCAAATGATGAAAAAACAAAATATCTTGCCATGAGTTACTGCATCTTTGAAAGGTCACTGCAGCAAAATAAGTACTCATTCCTAATTTTATTTTATTTTTTTATTTTATCCTTGTCTGATCTCAAGGAGGCAGACATCCTGATTCCTTTGGAAAGCTAAATCTGTCCCAGAATGCACTATGAAAGCACAGATTGTGAGAATAAGTTGCCCTATCATTTGAAGTCAGACTATGTTTCCATTCACTAACAATGGAACAACTGAAACAAATGCCAAGTGTGACAATCTGCCGATCATGTAGCATTGAAAGGTCTGTACTGAGTTTTACAAAAAATGTTCTTACTGATGTACTACACATTCTCTGAAAGAAGCTCGCAAAAGTGTCAACAAATTCCGGAGATAAAAAGACTTTTTACAAAGAGCAGTTTTGCAAGTTTCACTTCCTGGCCAAGTTACTCCTCCCATCTCCCCTCCTTCAGTGAGCTAGAGTCTCGCATTTCCAGCTTGGCTAGATTCAACAAATTAATCAACTTAGCATGACAATAGACATAAAACAAATCACTGCCTGGTGTGCCACTAAAACTATTCCCTCAGCTGTCTCTTCACTTCTGTTTATCATTTCCCAGGAATTATTTCCAAAAAAAGAAATAAAGAAAAAGCACACACATTAATCCAGAGATTAGTCTAATATATCCATTTCTTAAAATGTGCACAGTAAAATATTTTATTTGAACTGAATTCTGACCACTTGTGTGGTTATCTTTGTGTGGTTATTCTGTTATAACATAACCTGAACTATGGTATTTAATGCCAAGCTATACATATAATGAAACAGTTCTTGGTTTCTTAACAATGGCATCCCAAGCCTCTGATGTAATGCAGTGCTTTCTGTTACTATTGCTTTATGTAGTTTGCCTTAGTTGTATGCTTGTATCATATACAAGTTCAGCAACAGACTCATTGAGAAAGGATCCAAATCAAATACTTTTGAAAATAGCAATACTACTGATTTAGTAAGCTCACAAAATAAGACCACATGAATTAGTATTAATTTTCTGAAGAAAAAAAGTCTTTAATTGCAGTGAATGCCATTATATGCTCATGAGAATCCAACACTCTTTTCAAAACTTATTATGGATTTTAGTATGTCAGAGCAAAAGTACAAGCCAAAATTAGAGACGTTTGTGGGGTATGCTGATAAGCAATTTGATACTCCTACTCATCTGTTCTATACTGCAACTACCTCAAGTCAGAGAGGCATGTACATATTTCATGACACACATTTTGAAACAGTACCCATAGCCGGCCTTAGGCATAGGCCAACTAGGCAGTCGCCTAAGGCTCCACTCTAGTAGGGCTGCTTTCCAGTATATATTTGGTGTAGGTAGACCAGGATGGGGGCACCTGGTGGTGTAGTAGGGTGCGCCATGGAGCCCTTTTGTATAGGGCACCAGTTGACCTAAGGCCACTCCTGACAGTACCACTAGCTGTAGCAGTGATACCATACTCCAAACAGGGCACTCAAAACTATTAGTCTTAATCTCTTCAGTTCACAATGCATAACATTAACAACACACTTACAGCACATCTCCACTCCCCACAAACACACAGCCACCCACACCCAGGCAACATACCAGTCAACTTTGTGGCTTTTTTCACCTCTTTGCAAAACAATACTGTAATGGCATTGACAAATGAAAATGATTGATGGATGTTAGCTCAGTACATCCCCCAGAGTTCTCATCATAATGTTACTAGGCATGCTGATATCTGTGGCAAATGGAGCATAGGTGCATCAGGAATGCACCCCCATATATCAAAATGTAAAAAGATTACATTCACAACTGAAAAATAACACAGTTTTATTTATGTGAAGCTGATATACACAAATGCACTATATATATATATATATATATATATATATATATATATATATATATATATATATATATATATATATGTATACACACACATACACACGGGAGGAGTAACTTGGCCAGGAAATGAAACTTGTAAAACTGCTCTTTGTAAAAAGTATTTTTTATCTCAGTAATTTGTTGACACTTTTGCAAGCTTCTTTCAGAGAATGTGTAAGTACATCAGTAGGAACAACATTTGTAAAACTCAGTGCAGACCAGTCAATGACATATGATCTGTAGACGGTCAAATTTGGCAGTTCTTTTCAGGTATTCCATTGTAAATGAATGGAAATGTAGTCTGACAATAAATGGTAGGGCTATTTATTCTCGCAATCTGTGCTCTCATAATGCAGTATGGGACATATTTAACATTCCAAAAGAATCAAGATGTCTGCCCTATGAGGGAAGGCAAGGATAAAAAATAAATAAATAAAATCAGGAATGAGTACTTATTTTGCTGCAAGCAGCTTTGGGAGGTGCAGTAATTCATATCAAGATAAAAAAATATATATTTGTTTTTTTCATCATTTGCCTATAGTGGTCCTGATGTTTTGGACAATATAGTTTTGCTTTTCGGATCCGGTATAAAGGACATAAGAGCATTAATACATTTGGCCTCTGAGGACTTCTATAAAGTGACTTTTGAAGTGTTTGATTTATTAAAAAAATTCATGTCTGAGTTAGGAAGAAGACAAGGGACTGCACCATGGAATGACTATATTTTTATAATTTTGGATTGCAATGTAAAAAGAAATGCATGTACAATTTAGAACTGTTGATACTGACATTGTTGAAATTAAATCTTTTCTCATCTGTTTGTAAAGGAATGCATTATATAAAAATATATTTGATGACTAGCAGATGGGAAGTGTTACATTAAATATGATAGAAGGAAAGATGCAGCATGTTCAAAATGTAATAAATGTTAATGCCAGGAGAGGGACTGTGATACACCAGGGCCTGCCAAAGGCTTGTTTTTTAATGGCAATGCAAGGCATTTAGAATGAAGAAGATGCAAGCAGTGTAGAGAGAGGAGAACATACAGCTAAAATTGTGAACCAATATGGAATAAATGACATGCCCAAGGGAATTTAGGTTTGATTGTCCTATACTACAGGACAAAAAAATAGCTGAAGAAAATACTACAAATAATAGCAAAGAATGTGAGATGGATAATTGTGTGGAAGAAAATATAGAATAACCTATAATAAACCCAGAAGAATTGATATTAAATTTTGGGAGAAAAAGATGTTATTCAGGAAGGGAATAGGTATGAACTGCTGTGAAGTGAGGAAGGAGAGGTGGAGGATTTTGACACTGGAGAACAGCAAGAGCAAAATAATGAAAAGACAATAGGAGGAAGAGTATAAAGAAGAAAAAGAAAAGTACAAATTGTAAAAAAGAAAAGGGATGATATAAAGATACCAAGTGCTAATGTGAATACTATTATAAATGATATCAGATGATTAATGGTAATTGAATGGTTTAAGAAGATGAAAGCAGAAATTATATGTTTATTAGGTGAAATCAGGCCTTGTGGAGAAACAAAATTGTATGTTCTGTAGGAAATTTAGAATGCTCAAGTACAGGGAATTTGATAAGACATGAAGAAATTAAAATATTATAGTGATACCGGATAGGATGATGATGTGTGGTTTAAGAAAAGAAGAATGATGTGTAAGATTATTTGCAGTTTATGCGTACACAGGTATGACAGACAGAAAAATACATTTGAGGTCTTAAAAATATGTTTTGGTTAATATGTTTGTCACTATGATAGTAGACATTATCTGTAATGTAAGAAAAGAGAAGGGAAAAGTAATGCAAAATATGAAAGTATTGAAGTTATAAAATGTGAGGGGCTACAGGTATGACAAAAACAGAATGGACTTCTCAGAGGGATATTTAAAAATAGAGATTGATTATTTAATATGTTCTAATGGAATGGAAGAAATAGAAGAAGGTGTTGAAATTACTGAGTTTTCTGACCACAGAGCTGGGTTGGCAAGAATAGGAGAGAATAAAGAGATGATAAAAGAAAAAAAAATACAGAGATGATAAAAGAAAAAAAATACAAAGATTAACTGGTAAAGTTAGAAAAACATGAAGCCGAGGAGTAAGAAATGATGGAAAGAACATAACACAATGGGTGAATTTTATGAAAATTGGTCAGTGTGATGGGTGGTGCTTAAAGAAAAATGTTAGAAAGTTGTTTTAATGCTAGAAACAGAATGAAAAATAAAAAAGAATATAAAGAGGTAATGGAAAAGCTTCAAGTAGAAATTGAGAAAAGATGAAATAGACTAAAAGATGCAAAGAGATCTGTATGACAAAACAGAGATAAAGTTAAAAATCTTGAGATGAACAAACGGCAGCCCGAATTACTAAATAAAAACAAATTTATTATGTAAAGCTCTTTTCATTTGCCTTCTTTGACAAACTTCCTCAGACTAAATTACATAGCATACTCACAAGCATATATATACACAGTGAATAGCAGTTAAGCCCCAAATTGTTTCTAATTAAAATCATTAAACAATAAACTAAAAAGCCTATTCTTAAAGGCATAACATTCAACAAGTTAACCAACAGTTGCAAAATAATAAAAATTAGCAACATATTCAAAGTGCTTAAAATATATGTACGCTAACACAGTGTGCAAATATACATCTTAATGGATCTGCCTTAACCTCATCTTTTTAAACTCAATAGTTTAAGAAACCTAGGATAAGCAGTAGTCATATAATTATATAACTTCTGATCAATTCTCCCCTCAATGTACATTTCTTCCAAACAATTCCTAATAATACCATATGCTCTGTTAATTTCTGATCTAGAGCTCAAAGTGTAGGAAGAAGTGTTCAGTAAACACACCATATGCTCAAAGTAATCAGTGTTATCGAAGATCACTAAGCCCCCACTCTTATCAGGTTTACAAATGCGTATATTACAATTTTATATACTCCAGGCAATCTCTTTCAAATTTACTTTGGTCATTGCTAATCTGTTTAACTCAGCAATGCCTGAAGTTTTGCCTAATATCTAATTCACACATTTGTTCAAAAACCTGTATTAGGGGGTGCAAAGTTGGAAGAACTTGAATTATTATGGCAGATAAGGTTAAATGCATATAACCACCCTGGTTTGAATGAACACTGTTCTATCATCAGTGTTCTTAAACGATTGAGTTTAAAAAGATGAGGTTAAGGCAGATCCATTAAGATGTATATTTGCACACTGTGTTAGCGTACATATATTTTAAGCACTTTGAATATGTTGCTAATTTTTATTATTTTGCAACTGTTGGTTAACTTGTTGAATGTTATGCCTTTAAGAATAGGCTTTTTAGTTTATTGTTTAATGATTTTAATTGGAAACAATTTGGGACTTAACTGCTATTCACTGTATATATATATATATATATATATATATATATATATATATATATATATATATATGCTTGTGAGTATGCTATGTAATTTAGTCTGAGGAAGTTTGTCAAAGAAGGCAAACGAAAAACGCTTTACATAATAAATTTGTTTTTATCTAGTAATTCAGGCTGCCGTTTGTTCATCTCAGCATTTATTATTTTATTTGGTTTCTGTGTATTTTCCTAGTTTTATGTAAAGTTAAAAATCTGTTATCAAGGCAAAGACTAAAGGTAAAAAAGGGATGGTATCACCTTTATTTAGGAAAACTAATTTGAATAAAAGAAAAATGATGCATTATTAGATGAAGAGGGATGTAAACATAAAGAAATAATAGATGTAGCAGAAAGATTTGTAGGTAGATGTATGAAAATGAAGAAGATGAGAAACAAGAATGGTTTGCTAAAAAATATCTGAAGAAACCAAGACAGAACTAGAAAAGGAGATTACTATAGGAGAAATACAGGAAATAATAAAACAAGGGAGAAAAGGGTCAGCACCCAGCATTAGACCGACTACATTGAGTTTAACAAGCAAATGGAGATGAAAGAAAATATGGTTTTCTATAAAGTACATAGAGTAAAAACACTTCTTCCTTCAGTCTAAGAACTCTGTGGTCCAAAGTGATAACCAAATAAGCAAAATAAGACCAGTAGCTCAATGTTCACAAATTTTAATAAAACAGCAAAGCTTTTGAGACAACAGCTCTTTTTCAATGCATAAAACAGTTACAAATTTCTTCCTATTTAAATACATAGCCAGCCAATAACCATACACATGCAATCGTGATACTAACATCAGCAGTGATCAAGTCACTTAAAAGTAAAACTCAATTAAATATAATCAAACAAAATTCCAAAATAAAAATTTTTACAGAGTATCACACCTAGCTTTTAAAATAGGCTTAATACTATTTGTAGAATTTAGACGGGGTGGTACAATTAATCCATTTATACTCTACAGTTTCAGTAACATTCACAATATTACCACTCCTTACATTACCATAATCGTTCTGCAAAATCCTAAATTTAAACTTGAGAGTTATCCTCGTCTAACATATGTTTATAAAGTCCATTTGTTTCCACACAGCTGCATATTTCAGACAGATGTGCCCCTATTCTTTCCTTTAACTTCATATTGGTTTTGCCTATATAAAAACTATCACATTCTATACAGTTAGCAATGTAAACAAGATTAGCAGTAGAACAAGTACCTGAAGCCCTAATGGTAAAAACTTTTTTAATGATGGGATGTATAAAATGGTATCTATATTAATATCACTACAATAGATACAATTATGGGATGGAACAGTACCTACTTTACCAAACTTGTTCTTCATTGCATTGTTTCTTCTTATATCCTTATTACAAAGCATTTGTTTTAAATTCTTTTCTTTCCTATATATAAATTTAAGCTTATCACCAACTATAATGCAAACTTTTGGATTAGAGCATAGGTTGGACCAATTCTTAGCCACTATCTTCTTAATCATAGCACTGTAGCTGTTATATTTAAAAAAAAATAGCCCATAATATAATTATTAATAGCACCATTCATGTCTGATATAAATTATTAGTAGCACCATTCATGTCTGATATATAGGTAGTGTTAGACTTGTGCATAAAAGGTCTTGCAGAATGAGGTCTCTGTTCTAAGTCATTGGCCGTACCATCCATTTCTTTCAAAAAATTAATTTCATCTGTATTTAGGTGACTAGCCCTCATAAACTGACTCTTTAGTACACCTTTATACATATACCTGGGATGCATGCTATTATGGTGCACATACCTTGTAGCTTGTCCATCTTTTCTATAAATATTTGTATCAAAATGATTATTACTAATAACCATTTCCACATCCAAAAAATGGATGGTCTCATAAGAGTGGTTAACATCAAACTTTAAAAAATCATTACTTGTTTGTAGATGGTTAGTAAAGGTTTGCAAAGATTTATTATCAGTATTACATAACAAAAACACATAATCTACAAATCGCTTATAAAACTGTAGATATTCATTCTTAAAAAAAACATTAGAATTATAAATGATTTGCTCTTCCCATCTGGCCAATACTAAATTTGCATAAATATTGGCCACAGGTGTCCCCATGGCCACACATATGCATAGATGATAATAGGCTCCATTATAAATAAAAGCATTATTGTTCAAAACTACATCCAGGATTGAACAAATAAGTTAAATTTTACTATTAAGAAAAGATGTATGTTTATGTAGAAACTCCCTAAGCTCATTTAGTCCAAACTCATTGGGTATAACGATAAATAAGGACTTGATGTCCATAGTTACCATTAAAATCCCATTAGTTGCATGTACATCTGACCATAACTTCAAGTTGCTAAGGAAATCATTTGTATCCTTAATGTAGCTTTTACTCTTGCATAATAAGGGTGCTGATTGCTATTTCAAATATTTAGATATGGCAGCAGTACTCCACCTACCACCAGACACTATAGGCCTCATAGGTGGATTACACAAGTCTTTATGGATCTTAGGTAACCCATAAATATTAGGTGTTTACTGGATCTGACCTGTATAAATAAATAAAAGTCTCTGGTGTAATAAACCCTTCTGTCAAATAATCATAAAGAAGTATTTGACTTCAGTAATAACATTCAAAATAAAAGTCTTATCAGCCTTCCTAAAAGTTTACTGCTGCCATATCTAAGTATTAGGAACAGCAACTAGCACCCTTATTATGCAAGAGTAAAAGCTACATTAAGGATACAAATGATTTCCTTAGCAGCTTGAAGTTATGGTCAGATGTACAGAGACCACAATCCAGAGTACTTACAAAATAATTTTCATGGGCAACCTGGTCAGCAACAGGGAAGTAGGAAAAGAGTCTGGCAAGAACCACAATGGGGGTTTTCTCACTATCCCTGTAACAACAAAAGAGTTAAATGGACATAATGTCCTGGACAATATGAATAATGATTTAGGGTATGTATGGACATAGTACATTGGGACATTTTAATAATGAATGTTTAAATGGTTTCCAGTTTGTAGTAAATTTATCAGGATGTGTTA
This sequence comes from Protopterus annectens, assembly GCF_019279795.1. NCBI lineage: Eukaryota > Metazoa > Chordata > Ceratodontiformes > Protopteridae > Protopterus > Protopterus annectens. Next base: position 1,416,867,258 of record NC_056743.1, read on the forward strand.
TTACTGATGTTGAGCAATCTGTTTTGAATAAGGGCCTCAAATTTATTCCAACAGCTCTGCCTAGGGTGCATGAAATCAAAGGCAAAAAAAATGAAAATGTATTTGCAAGTTACATTTCAAAGATTTCTTTAACAATCAAAAAATGTGCATGATTTTGACATGGACGATTTAAACAGTAGTATAGAATTTTTTTTTTTCTTATAGTTCTGATGTAGAAACAAATAATGTAACAAATGCATATTGTAGGGTGGACACTACATCTCTTGTATATAAAAGTGAATTTATACCACCATTTAAATGTGAAAACATGACACAGTTACATAATGGTAAGGATTCATGAAGCCTCCATGTAAGAGTTATAACTCTTACACGGAGGCTGCAGTTAAACGGAGTGATGTCAGCATGCTCTGCATATTAACCAAAAGTTCTTATCCAATGGTGTAAATCCCCCTCTGTTCAGAAACCAAAAAATAAAGAACAAGCCAAATATAAAGACAGAGAGGTAACCAAAGCTGCTCAATAATCCATTCATAAAGTGCCTGTAACTGCAACTGGGATATTCTCCAAGAACCAAGCTTAGATTTAAAAGCAAAATAATTTATTTGATAAAATTGTTGTCGGTAAGCACTTTCACATTTGCTTCCTCAGGCCGTTAACATTCAAAAAATCAGTCTGCTCCTTTTATAGTAGTCATGTGTTTCATCTTATAAAGCTTTAAAGTGATACAAACAAAAGTTATTGAAAGCATCATTAAAAAAGTTCAGTGTCTTAACACTTCTATGCTAAACAAAATAAATTCACATCTATTAAGAATTTACAAAGTACACATCATTCAATGCTTACTAAGAACTTACTGATATATAATGCTTGTTGCTAAAAAAGACATATCTCAATAATAGTAACTGCAGCCATTAGAAAAGGCATCAACTGTTGCATAAAGCTCAAAAAATGAAAATTTTTCAATCAGTATGTGCTATATATGCATTAAACTGTGTATACCATTTATGTAAAGAACTATCAAAAACATTGTAAGTATGCTAATCATACAAAACAATATTCACAAAACTGATAGAAGTCACTAATCATTAAAATCACAAGTTGAGAAGTCACTAATTAAAAAATGCATGCATTTATAACATATATCTTTAAAAACATTTCATAAGGCATTTTCAAAAGCCTATCATTATATATTTATGCTAAAAAAAACTATCTAAACATAGAATTACAAGTTGTTAATATTGTAAATAGCGCTTATTTAAGGCGTCTGGCTCTTAACACTGGTCGAATAGAAGCTCGTTCATTAAGGCCACTGCCTTTGTCTGCTCTAAGCCGGATCATCCAGTTAACTTCTACTCTCTCAGTAGTATTACGAATATTCCCTCGTCTTAATATTGGCAGGACACTATCTATAGCCATGAAAATAAAACTGTGTTGGTTACCATACTGACCTACATGCTTAGCCAGTGCATTATTATTATGTCCAATCCTAATAGCATATAACTGTTCTCTAATCCTAGTTTTAAATGCCCTATTAGTCTTACCAACATAGAAAGCTTGGCATTCTTGGCATCTAGCCGGGTATACCAAGTTAGCTGTATTACATGTGGCATCAACTCTAAAGGTAAATGTCTGGCCAGTATCTGGGTGCTGAAATGTATTCGCTTCACATATATACTTGCAATATTGACATTGTTTACAAGGATGGGTTCCCATCAAAGCCATTTTGTCTCGCCCATCATGGCGGTGACAGAGTAACATCTTAAGGTTGTTCCTATTTTATACTGAAACTTAGGGGTAATGCCCACTAATGACCCAATCTCCTGATTGCTGGTAAGAATCGCGAGTGCTTATGGATAATGTCGATAATGTCCTTTCTATCATTAGTGTAGTACATTTGTATTTTTATTTGCTCATTGTCTACTTGTCCAATTATAGGCTCATGTATATGATCAGAGAAGTAGGGTGCCGCTCTATTTGATCTTAATCTATGTATGTCTTCTATAGTTCTTTCGACTTCATGTGATTTGTAACCCTTTGAGCAAGTCTCAATTTAAATGTATCTAGTTCATTCAGATAACCCTCTTGTGTGGCATTAAGCCTAGAAATTCTCATACCCTGGCCTTTAATAATATTCTGAAATATATAACGTGGGTGCATACTTGTCCTATGTAGGAGGGCATTCCTATAGCATTTCTTCCTATACACACCAGTATTCACTTTTTCTCCTAGCACTCTCTCCACATAAACATCCAAGAAGTCTATACGATGTGAAGAGTACTGATGTGTAAATTTCAAATAGGGGGTCAACCCATTGACCAAGGTCATGTATCTATCAAGTTCAACTTGATTACCTTGCCAAACAAGAAACACATCGTCCACAAAACGACGATAAAAGCATATGTGGGAGGCATGTAAACCACAAGGAAACAATACATCCTCTTCCCACATAGCTAAAAACATGTTGGCGTAGCTGTTGGCACATGAAGTGCCCATAGCCACACCATCATGCTGGATATATGCATCTGTTCCATATATAAACACATTGTTCTCTAAAATGACTTCCATAAAAATAGAAATCAAGTCAATATGTTTTTCTGTATATTCGCTGTGTAGTATCAAATACTTTTTTATGGCCTCTACCCCCTCTCTATTAGGTATGATGGTAAATAACGATTGGACATCCATAGTGACAAAATACATATTCTGAGACATATTAGTATTCTTAAAGAACTTATATAATTCTACTAGAAATTGTTTGGTATCCCTGAGAATGTACTCATTTCATTCAACAACAGCTCTTAAATATTTCTCTACATATAAGGAGAAAGGCTCAGTGCTCCAACTGCCTCCTGAAACAATAGGCCTCATGGGGGGGTTTGTGCCATGTTTATGTATTTTGGGGATGCCATGTATACTTGGTATCATAGGGTACTCCACAAATAAATATTTTGCCAGTTCCTGGTCAATGCACTGACTAACTTCCAAATCATGAACTATATCTATCATTTTATAAATGGTACTCTGAAGCTGTTGTTCAGATATAGTCTTATAGTACCTATCATCTGCTAACATGTCCAACATGTTATTATGATAATGTAAAAAATCCATCACCACCAAAGGGCCTTCTTTATCTGCTGGTCTAAAAATTACATTTTTATCTGCTCTAAGCCTATTTAATGCCTGCTTCTGTTGGAAAGTCAAGTTATATGACCTATGTGAACTATGTGTTCGAGTAGCAAATAACTGATAGACTTCATCTTCTACAACCTTATAGAAGGCCTCTAACAGGGGGTGATTTTGGGGTACATATTCACTCAATTTTCTCAATGATGGTTGCACACAATTAACATTATTACCAAACTGGTATCTAAGCATTACATTTCTCCTAAACAGTTTCAAGTCTGTGAGTACATCAGTAATTCTACTATTTACACTAGGAATAAATGTTAAACCTTTATTTAATAGTTCAAGTTCATATGGATCCAAAGGTCGATGCAAAATATTCCATACTAGGTCAGTGTTCATTTGTTCCACATTTTCTTGAGTGTCTGTCTTTGTATTTGATGCTACACAGCGAATATACAGAAAAACATATTGACTTGATTTCTATGTTTATGGAATTTACACATCAGTACTCTTCACATCGTATAGACTTCTTGGATGTTTATGTGGAGAGGGTGCTAGGAGAAAAAGTGAATACTAGTGTGTATAGGAAGAAATGCTATAGGAATGCCCTCCTACATAGGACAAGTATGCACCCACGTTATATATTTCAGAATATTATTAAAGGCCAGGGTATGAGAATTTCTAGGCTTAATGCCACACAAGAGGGTTATCTGAATGAACTAGATACATTTAAATTGAGACTTGCTCAAAGGGGTTACAAATCACATGAAGTCGAAAGAACTATAGAAGACATACATAGATTAAGATCAAATAGAGCAGCACCCTACTTCTCTGATCATATACATGAGCCTATAATTGGACAAGTAGACAATGAGCAAATAAAAATACAAATGTACTACACTAATGATAGAAAGGACATTATCGACATTATCCATAAGCACTGGCCGATTCTTACCAGCAATCAGGAGATTGGGTCATTAGTGGGCATTACCCCTAAGTTTCAGTATAAAAATAGGAACAACCTTAAGATGTTACTCTGTCACCGCCATGATGGGCGAGACAAAATGGCTTTGATGGGAACCCATCCTTGTAAACAATGTCAATATTGCAAGTATATATGTGAAGCGAATACATTTCAGCACCCAGATACTGGCCAGACATTTACCTTTAGAGTTGATGCCACATGTAATACAGCTAACTTGGTTTACCTGGCTAGATGCCAAGAATGCCAAGCTTTCTATGTTGGTAAGACTAATAGGGCATTTAAAACTAGGATTAGAGAACACTTATATGCTATTAGGATTGGACATAATAATAATGCACTGGCTAAGCATGTAGGTCAGTATGGTAACCAACACAGTTTTATTTTCATGGCTATAGATAGTGTCCTGCCAATATTAAGACGAGGGAATATTCGTAATACTACTGAGAGAGTACAAGTTAACTGGATGATCCGGCTTAGAGCAGACAAAGGCAGTGGCCTTAATGAACGAGCTTCTATTCGACCAGTGTTAAGAGCCAGACGCCTTAAATAAGCGCTATTTACAATATTAACAACTTGTAATTCTATGTTTAGATAGTTTTTTAGCGTAAATATATAATGATAGGCTTTTGAAAATGCCTTAGGAAATGTTTTTAAAGATATCTGTTATAAATGCATGCATTTTTAATTAGTGACTTCTCAACTTGTGATTTTAACGATTAGTGACTTCTATCAGTTTTGTGAATATTGTTTTGTATGATTAGCATACTTACAATGTTTTTGATAGTTCTTTACATAAATGGTATACACAGTTTAATGCATATATAGCACATACTGATTGAAAATTTTCATTTTTGAGCTTTATGCAACAGTTGATGCCTTTTCTAATGGCTGCAGTTACTATTATTAAGATATGTCTTTTTTAGCAACAAGCATTATATATCAGTAAGTTCTTAGTAAGCATTGAATGATGTGTACTTTGTAAATTCTTAATAGATGTGAATTTATTTTGTTTAGCATAGAAGTGTTAAGACACTGAACTTTTTTAATGATGCTTTCAATAACTTGGTTTGTATCACTTTAAAGCTTTATAAGATGAAACACATGACTACTATAAAAGGAGCAGACTGATTTTTTGAATGTTAACGGTCTGAGGAAGCAAATGTGAAAGCGCTTACTGACAACAATTTTATTAAATAAATTATTTTGCTTTTAAATCTAAGCTTGGTTCTTGGAGAATATCCCAGTTGCAGTTACAGGCACTTTATGAATGGATTATTGAGCAGCTTTGGTTACCTCTCTGTCTTTATATTTGGCTTGTTCTTTATGCTCTGCATATTCATGAGAGCATGCTGAATCACACCTAAGGCTAACACGGTCCGTGTAAGACAGTAGGGGGCATGTCCGTAGGCCGAGCCCTGCAAGCGGACACGCCCCCAGAAGAGTAAAAGTGCCCAAAGTAAACACCCATGACAGAGTCCATGGAAATGTGAATAAACACAACACAACACATGCCCCCCACAGACTATGAACAGAAAATATAAAAATGAACATGTTATATATTTTTGTTAAATTGTATAAATGTTTGCCCATGAGTGCGCTGTTGCGGCGCGTTCGTAAGCAGCCATAGTTAGCAATCAGTGGGAAAGCATATAAGAACTAAATATGGAAAGTAAGCCAAGAAGCAATAGCGTAGCGGTAGAGACGTCAGCTGAAGAGCAGGCATCCATGGTTCGAGCCCCCACAACATCAATTTTATAAAATAAGCACGAAACAAGTCCCTGACAAATATGTACACATATAAAATCACATTTTATGTAAAATGTAATGAAATAGTCCATTTATTTTGAAAAAATGTGAGGTAACAAAACAATAAAAAATGCCAGATGTGCCTATAGCTGAGCTACAGTTTAACAAGGTGAGTGCATCTGCCCGTAGGTGAGCAGCGGTTTAACAGTTGCAAAATGAGTGCCCGTAGCTGAGCAGTGGTTTAACAGGTGCAAAATGAGTGCCCATAGCTGAGCAGTGGTTTAACACACTGAAACTGTGTGCCCCTAGCTGAGCTGAGCATAATATGCATGATGACAGCCAAATGGGGCGTAAACCAGCGTACCCCGTTTGCGCGGAGCCGTGCACCGTGCTAACAAGCTAACCGACGGGCAACGTTGAGCAAGCTGTAACAAAACTTCCTTTACACAGACACACCCCCTAGCCTGTCTAGACAGATATAAAATATAAAAAGCAGTGGGCAGGTTCGAACCCAGGATACCATGCACCATAGTCAAGGTACTGAACCACTAAGCCACGACAGCTGTACCCAGAAATGCAGTAATAGCACATATATAGGAATGAATAGAAAGTGGAGCATGACAAAGCAGGTTTTGTGAAGTGGATACAATTCCAAAATGGCCAATCACAGATAAGTGCGGGAAAAACTGCATATATAAGCCCCATAGGCAGGAATACACAGCATAAATGATTGTAGAACTGACTTGCAGCCAGAATGTCAGGTGTAGGTGAGGGTAGTTGCTTTCGAGCACAGAGGGGGGCGTTGAGGAGTTCAGATACATGGTCTGGCTGCTAGTCCACAATCATGAGGCCCAACTCATGCAGGGCCAGGTCCTCTGGGGAACATATAGGGCTGTGGCGTGGGACCGGTTGGCTCATGATCTCACCAGTGCCACAGGGATTCCAAGGACTGGTGAGCAGGTCCGTCACCACCATGTGGACCTGAAGAGACGCAAGCAGGACCAATTGAACCTTTGGATACAGGAGGCCCGGCAAATGCCCAACGCCCCACTACTGAGTAAGTTACATTTAAATATGTATGTAAGAAATTAAATCAGCTGATATTATGGAGATGTGTATTCCAATATTACTTCATTTATATTACAGCTGCAGGTGTCCGTTCTGTGAACCGCAGAGCCTATGGCGATAGGCTGGTGCGGTTGTGCTACCAGGCAGGTCAGTAATCCACTCCCAGTAACTGTAAAGAAATATCAAAGTATGACAGTTAGCAAAAGAGTGCAGTGTAGTCACTAAGTAATAAAATGTGCAAGTAACAGTGTAAAAGTGTTTGCAAGTATTGCTTGATTAGAAAAGTGCGTTGCAGTCTGTAATCCAAACAGAAAAATGAAAATGTCTGAAATAAAGATGCCCCACTTGTAATATAATAGTACACAACCTGCAGCAGACTGAAAAGTACAGCTGCAGAAGATGAGCAAATCACATGTGTGAAATATATCTCTGTTGAAATACTGAAACATGACAGAAGTGAGACTGTTGGAAAGGATTGTAATAACTACAGGTAAAACATGTCAATAAAGCCTAGAAGTAGGTACCATCCTGAATAGTAAAATGAAAACAAGTGAGAGAGTGTGAGAAAGAGTTATGAATCCACCAATAAATTAGTAATAACCTCTGTATAAAGTATACTGCAGTCAGTACAGAATGAAATGAATGTGACAAGTAGAACCAAACTGTGAAATGTGTCCAAAGTGTTGCTGCAGCTGGAATGTGTATCCCAAAATCTGGATATGTTGCTGTCAGTCTGCAATATGCAGATAGTATGATTGTCTGAAATGTCAAACATCCACAGTTGTCTATAGCTATATAAAGCAAATGTAGCAGGATGATGTAGCTGAACAAAGCCAGATATGAACTTGTATGAATAACAATAAAATGTATATTGATGTAGCAGTAACAGTCCTATCACCAAATGGAAGTAGTTATCATATAGGAAACTGTAGTTAGAACAGTAGTGTGTATATATCTGTAGCTATTAGAAATGTACAGCATATGTATTGGTATTCGAAGGTGTTAATATTTTCTTCACCCCACCCTATAACCACATATAATCCATTCCACGTGAAATTGGTATGTGCAATCACAATTAACACCCCTGGACATTTGTCCTGCTGGGTCATAAATATTTGCATGTCCGTTGATGCATCTGCCCTGTTCATACATCCAAACCTGATGGCCTGTTGCCATCAATCAACCCTGCATGTTGGTGGACTGTGTATTGCTGTTCAAATTATGTATGTGTTATGCTCGCTGTTCAGTGGTGTGAATATCTGGGTGTTTGGTTAATGGGAATACTAATGCATGCTGTTACAACTAATTGCGAATGGTATTGTATGTTACTAACCCAAACTGTCATGACATAATGCAAAACATAGGATGACAGGGAAGGCGGGTTCCAGTGGACCCACCTCTCCCACCTCAGCTGGCGAGTGCACCTGGCAATAGTGCCCAGTCTGGACCCTCCTCCGGTGGCCCTGTGCCACCTGCAGGTGGAAGCGCTGCAGGGGATGGGGCCCATCCCCCCTCTGCAAGTGTGGCCGGAGGAGAACCACCACTCACCCTCCGTAACGTCCAGACTGTGGTGCGTAGGGAGATCTGGGACTCTGTTCTTGGACCCCTACGCCAGCTTGAGGCACAGGTGGCACAACTTACGGGCATGCCTGCTGCCCAGCATACACAGCCCCCAGCACAGCCCCGTCCTGGGCAGTGAAGGAACAGTGGCAACTGCCCATGGGTGGGGATATCATTTCCACTGTTGCCGTCTGTGGGCTCATGGGCTCTGGATATCCAAACATCCGTCCCCGTCAATTGTGTAACCCCCCCACATGTGTCATACACCGCCCCTGTATGCGTCTTGTTTGTCTTGTCTGTTGACCTACCCAACCTACCTCCCCAGCTATACCGACTTCCTTCACCTGACATACCACTCTCACCTGAAAAAAAAAGGGCACTCTGTACCCACAAAAAAATTACGCCCCATACATAGCTGCCCATTCCGCACACATGTCTGCCGGACATGGAAACTATCAATTACAATTGGCTGTACAACATGTATTATTGTTGTTCTTACACCTCTCTCAGGGGTGGAAGGTATCAAATGTCACACCAAATTACAAACATATGCACAGCTGTTGCTGATGAAGAAATGGGCAGCTATGGGTCCTACCTACATCCCTCCTGCAAAACCCAAGCTTGTTTCCCTACTGTCTTACCCTCTTTGTGACCCCTTTTTCACCACTTTCCTGTCTCCCCATTTTCATTTCTTTCAAAGAAAATAGCACGAAAAGCAAGAGTAAGCACGCTAAGTGGTTGTAAGCGGTGTGCGCTGAGCTGAAAGCCAGTGCGCATGTGAGCTCGCAAACCAGTGCTAACCCGGTTACAACTGCTTAAAAGTGCCTTAGTCACTCTGATTGACAGGTCCAGTAGTCAGTTCAAATGCAAAATAAAATCCCAGTGTCAGTCCCGAACCCAGGACCTTGCAAACAGTAGTCTGCATGACTTACCACTAAGCCATGACTGTTATACAAGAACATTGTGCTAAAATAAATATATCATGTAATAGTAGGAATGAATGTGAAGGGAATATAGGATGTGTGGTACACAAAGCATGTCATGTATATTTACTATCAAATCTAGTGGATATCTATGATAGTAGTGTGTGAACAGAAACAGCCATGCTAGTTGGTAGCTAGTAGGTAATAATGTCACTGTAGCACCATGCAAGCCACACACATACTCACAGCAGGATAATCACTGCCCATACCCCACAACCTCTTACAGGAACACATCCGGACCAAGTAATAAAATATGTGGAGCAAAGGGCCAAAACTAGGGACACATTACAAATAATGTTACAACAAACTCAGACAGTTCAGAGAATAACAGGTTCTGCATTTTGTGGGATGTTTGGAAGGGTATGAAGTCTGAAACTTAAATGTTTGTCACTATATTCTGACTTGAGCCCAGAGTGATTTGCCAGAAAAAGTTGTGCATGACATATTGACCAAAATATGAGGTAGAAATGTGGACAACCTGCAAATATTTGTACACATGAGAGGTCTGACACCACCATATTTGAATAGTTAAGAGCCTAGACATAGCAACAGTGAATGAGTTACAGGATGCCCCACAGACTCCATGTGAAATGTACAAACAGTAGGCAGAAAGGTGTTACAACACATGCAATGGTAACTATGGAGTCCTGAAAGTATGCACCACTTGCATGGCAGAAAAGTGTAGTAATATATATGCTCATGCTATCCCACAGTCACAACTGCAGCATACCAGACAATTTAATGGGTGTACCCCACTGATATGTACCATTCCATGAGGCAGATAACAGATGCACCTGAGAGTCTCTGGGGCCTGTTCAGCAGCATACTGAAATACCCTAATAGATGTCAAGGCCCACACCATGGCCAGACCACACTGCATGCTGTAACACCCTAGCAGATATAGCAAGCATTCCAAGGTGTGAATGTACATGGAAAATAGGAAAGCCACAGCAGCACACTACAGTCAGGACACCTAGCAGGCATACAAGTAGTGACTGTAAAGGGCAAATATTGAAGCCATAGCAACAAAGTGCAAGCAAAAGTGCAAGGAAAGCACACACACACATTAACAGTAGTAGTAGTTGTAGGTGTCAGTGTACATACACATTTAGTACATGAAACTGGAGAAATGAATGGAGAAATGTTAATCTACAACACAGCTGGAAATATGAGAGAGATACCAACCTTTACACTCACAGAACATTGTCCACAGCATACCAGCATTGTCCCTGCCCTTAAAATCTGAAAGGGCTACACCTATCTTGCATACCTTTTTATAGCACTGTTCTGAAATCACAGTGAGAACTGCAATCAGTACACAACTGGCTGCATGCAATTAGCAAATGCTGGCTAACAATTGGTGCAGAGGCCATCACATGGACATATGCAGATACCTACAAAAGTATGCTGTACTCCCAGTCCACACATGCAATACTTTCATCGCACCCTGAGGAGGAAGTGAGAGACAGACAGAGAGAGAGAGAGAGAGACAGAGACAGAGACAGAGAAAAACAAAATTAAACATACACAAACAAAACTGTTCAGCAACAGCCACCTGAAAGCTGACAACTGGCAAGTGGAGCAGCAGGACACAAAACCAGATGGCAACACAAGCAGCTGTGACAAACACAGGTAATGTAAAGTAATACTATAAAGGTCTACATACTGTGAACCCTCCATATGTGTCATTGCTCTGTATCCATATGTATATAAAGATGTGCAAAGGGCAGGGGACATACAGCAACTATCAGTGAAGGCTGTACATACATTTGTATGTGAGCGCATCTATGTGCACATATCAATGTAGGTTGAATGTAGGTTGTAGTGCAATGTACAAACTAGGTTTCACAGTTATGTATTTACACAAACTCCACTCCACACACCTTCAGATAGAAACAACTCTGATCCAAAACAGTACCAAAACAGCAAAATCTTCAGAATTCAGGAATCAAAAAACAGGAACCAAAGTCAGATCCAAAAGCAAACTCTTTATTCTCCAGCGCCTCGGTGTAACCACCTTTCAAGAGTATATATTCTCACTGAAAGAATGTATATATATATATATATATATATATATATATATATATATATATATATTCATAGCAATTAATTAAACAATTAATTAAACAATTATGTTCAAAAAAGGTTTTAAAGCAGACACCTCCAGTTTATTTCATTATTCAGTCCACAGGGTGTAATTGTATTGTATTTCAAAATAAAAATACTTTCCTTATATTGTAAGTTATATTTCAAAGCATTTTCATCATTACAAAGACATCTCACACTTTCTAAAACTGTTCCTGTTAAAAATGAAGCATCACTATTGTGATAAACACTAAAATGTGTGGCAATAAATTTATTTTCCCTTTTATGTCTTATGTCTCTAATGTGCTCACCTAACCTAATACGAAACTCTCTTTTAGTTTCACCTATATAATATAATCCACAGGGACAGTGTAAAGCATACACAACTCCCTTGCTTCTACAGGTAAAACTATCTCTTACTGTGAACCTAATGTTGTTAATATAATTAAATGTTCTAACTATATTCCTACAAACACTGCATCTACTGCAACATCTTGTACCAAATTCACTTAGTGGTCTTGGTAAATAAAATTTGGGCATTACAAATTTACCATGTACCACCATATCTTTCAAATTTCTTCCCCTTTTATAGGAGAATAAATGTTTTTGTGGCAAAATGTGCATCAACACCTTGTCTTTCACTAAAAATTTCCAAAAATGTTCCACTACATCCTTTATGTCTCCACTTTTTACATTATATGTAGAGACAAAATAAATATCCTTACCAGTTTTATCACTGGTTGCCTGATGATATTTCTTATAATGGTGATGTTCACCCTTATTACATTTATTCCTTACCATATTATTCTCTTTTACCTTCATAAGGGCATTTTCTAAAATATTCACACTGTACCCTCTTTTCAAAAACATATTATATGTGATATCCCATTCCCTTTGTAGGTTTTCTTGTGTGTTACATAATCTAGATACCCTTGCCAATTCCCCATAAGGGAGAGCTTCCAAAGTATGTACAGGATGGCAACTAGATGCATGAAGGTATTGATTACCATCTATAAACTTCCTATGTATATTTGATATAATTTTACCATGTTCTGTACCCTCCAAAACAAGATCCAAGAATATTACTTTGTTCTCATTCTGTATTCCATCAAATTCTAACCCAAATGGGTTACCATGTAAGTCTGTCAAAAATTCATTAACTGAATCAAAACCACCATCACAAATAAAAATCAAGTCATCTATGTAACGAAAATAAAATAACACATTACATTTCATAAAATTTAACTCAAATAGAAATTTCCTTTCAAAAAAATTCATAAACAAATTGGCATACATGGGGGAAAAAGCTGCCCCCATTGCTGTACCTAGTTTCTGCCGATACAAAACATCATTAAAAATAAAATAATTATTCTTTAAACAGAAATCCAACAAATCTCCTATGAAATCAACGGAAGGGTTGTCTTTTAAAGAAGATCTCACTGCATTGAGGCCATCATCATGTCTAATAGAGGTATATAGACTTTTAACATCCATAACCAACCAATACATTTTGTTGTTCCAAGAAATAGAGGATATTTTGTTTAAAAATTCCATACTATCTTTGATGTAAACTGGAGATTTAACTACATATGGTAAAAATATTCTATGTAAAATCAAACCAGTGTTATGTAGGAAATAGTTGCAAGCTGAAATAATGGGTCGACCTGGGGGGTTATGTAAGTTCTTATGTATTTTTGGTAAACAAAAGAATACAGCTATGTCCTTTCTATCATTGTCTAACCTATTTCTCACATCCTTCTCTGTAAAAAAACCTAGCCTGACTCCCCTGTCCAACATGTGTTTAAATTTTATAACAGCCTTTTGATAATGAATCATATTGCTTCTTTCATATGTTGTTTCATCCTGCAAATGATTCATACACATCTCAAAATATTGCACAACACTCATTCTAACAATTTTATTTCCCTTATCGGAAGGTTTGATAATAATATCCTTCCTGTCACATAATTCTTTTAAACCACTCCATTCTTAATAAGTTAAGTTATATAAACTATTACATCTATTCAATTTCATATTTCTACATATATTCTCACATTCAGATTTAATCATGGAGCCATAATGAATAGCTCTCTGGTTAATAAAAGGTGGAATAAATTTGTTAGAAGAAGCTACATAAGACATATCTATTGCATTGCCAACAATAGGAAATTGCACATTATCATTACTTATACATTCATCACATGAATAAAAACTATCTTCAGATTCACATGAAGAAAATCCTCCATGTGCAGAATAAGAACATCCTTGGTCCCTGCTAAAATGAACTTTCAAATGTATCTTCCTAAGAAATTTATAGATATCTTGCTGTATCAAATATTCTTTACGAAAAACAGTAGGTATAAACTTTAAACCTAAACATAACACAGCAAACTGTTCATCAGACAAATCACAACTGGATAAATTAAGAACAATACTTTTATCATTAAAGTCATTACTGTTTAAATTTCTTGTTGTTATATTGTTGTCCATACCTCCGATTCTGACGAAAATTGTCAGGTTGATTGAATTTCTGAACAGAGACATCTTCTTGCTCATAACTTCTCAGGCGTTTCTGTCCCTGTTGAAATGTTCGTTCCTGGTGCTGCAAGCCTCCATTGTTAAACTCCTGTTGCATCCTACGTGGTTGTGCTGGTCTAGGTAATTCCGGAAATTCCATACTGGTGTCTGACCTAAACTCTTCCCCTGAAGAAGCAAAAGAAGAAGACAACGGTGCATCAGTGAATCTTACCCTCCTACGTTGTTTCCACTTACGTTCTGTCAAATTAGGAGGGTAAGAAAATGCAGTCCCTGCTTCATATTCATTGATATCACATATTAATTTTGTTTTCTTTTGTTTTACAAGTTCATTCTCTAGATTATTCAGTCTCTCATTAGTCTTCTCCATGAAAGACTTCATATTTTCTAGACTCACAGATGAACTAATACTATGTGAAAGGGACACCAGCTCCTGTTTAAGAGACTGATGTTTGAGCTGGTCCCTTTCCAACAGAATGTGAAGCCACTCTATTACACACTTGTGTGCTGCTATGAACCAACATTCCTTAAATTTCTTAGCAGCACAATTCAAGTCAAATGGTGTACTAGGATTCTTTACGAATCTAAGACCTCTAGGTGTAATATTCAAGCTAATATATTTTTGCAAACCTAAAATGTTAAAGTGCACCCTTGTCTCTTTCTCAATCAACCTGTCATATTTTTGATACAGTTCTCTGATTTCTGGAGACACACTTTGAAATTTATGTCCCACAGAAACAAAAGGGTCAAGCACTCTTTTATTTCTTTCTTGCAAAAATTGATAAAAAAATTGACAGTCTCTCACTTCAGGTTGACGTGCATCCACAGGAACATGTGCAGAAACATTTATAGCAGGTCTAGAACCTGAAAAAAACTGCTCAATAGTTCTCTGTTGAGTAGAATAAATCATAGAGCTTTCAGCCCCTACAGTACCTTGTTGCAAAGCTGTGTTCTCCCGAAAATACTGGGAATATCCAAATTAGGATCAGTCGACATCCCTGGATAATTACACAAACTCCACTCCACACACCTTCAGATAGAAACAACTCTGATCCAAAACAGTACCAAAACAGCAAAATCTTCAGAAGTCAGGAATCGAAAAACAGGAACCAAAGTCAGATCCAAAAGCAAACTCTTTATTCTCCAGCGCCTCGGTGTAACCACCTTTCAGGAGTATACATTCACACTGAAACAATGGATATATATATATATATACTCATAGCAATTAATTAAACAATTAATTAAACAATTATGTTCAAAAAGTTTTAAAGCAGACACCTCCAGTTTATTTCATTATTCAGTCCACAGGGTGTCATTGTATTGTATTTCAAAATAAAAATACTTTCCTTATATTGTAAGTTATATTTCAAAGCATTTTCATCATTACAAATACATTTCACACTTTCTAAAACTGTTTCTGTTAAAAATGAAGCATCACTATTATGATAAACACTAAAATGTGTGGCAATAAATTTATTTTCCCTTTTATGTCTTATGTCTCTAATGTGCTCACCTAACCTAATAAACTCTCTTTAGTTTCACCTATATAATATAATCCACAGGGACAGTGTAAAGCATACACAACTCCCTTGCTTCTACAGGTAAAACTATCTCTTACTGTGAACCTAATGTTGTTAATATAATTAAATGTTCTAACTATATTCCTACAAACACTGCATCTACTGCAACATCTTGTACCAAATTCACTTAGTGGTCTTGGTAAACAAAATTTTGGCATTACAAATTTACCATGTACCACCATATCTTTCAAATTTCTTCCCCTTTTATAGGAGAATAAAGGTTTTTGTGGCAAAATGTGCATCAGAACCTTGTCTTTCACTAAAAATTTCCAAAAATGTTCCACTACATCCTTTATGTCTCCACTTTTTACATTATATGTAGAGACAAAATAAATATCATTACCAGTTTTATCACTGGTTGCCTGATGATATTTCTTATAATGGTGATGTTCACCCTTATTACATTTATTCCTTACCATATTATTCTCCTTTTTTACCTTCATAAGGGCATTTTCTAAAATATTTACACTGTACCCTCTTTACCCTGAGCTTGAGGCACAGGTGGCACAACTTACGGGCATGCCTGTTGCCCGGCCTACACAGCCCCCAGCACAGCCCCATCCTGGGCAGTGAAGGAACAGTGGCAACTGCCCATGGGTGGGGATATCAGTTCCACTGTTGCCATCTGTGGGCTTATGGGCTCTGGATATCCAAACATCCATCCCCGTCAATTGTGTAACCCCCCCCACACGTGTCATACACCGCCCCTGTATGCATCTTGTTTGTCTTGTCTGTTGACCTACCCAACCTACCTCCCCAGCTATACCGACTTCCTTCACCTGACATACCACTCTCACCTGAAAAAAAAAAAAAAGGGCACTCTGTACCCACAAAAAAATTACGCCCCATACATAGCTGCCCATTCCGCACATATGTCTGCCGAACATGGAAACTATCAATTACAACTGGCTGTACAACAAGTATTATTGTTGTCCTTACACCTCTCTCAGGGGTGGAAGGTATGAAATGTCACACCAAATTACAAACATATGCACAGCTGTTGCTGATGAAGAAATGGGCAGCTATGGGCCCTACCTACATCCCTCCTGCAAAACCCAAGCTTGTTTCCATACTGTCTTACCCTCTTTGTGACCCCTTTTTCACCACTTTCCTGTCTCCCCATTTTCATTTCTTTCAAAGAAAATGGCACGGGTGTGCGCAAGAGTAAGCATGTTTAAGCAGTTGTAAGCAGGTGTGCACGGAGCTGAAAGCCAGTGCGCATGCGTGAGCTCCGCGCAAACCAGCGCTAACCCGGTTACAACTGCTTAAAAGTGCCTTAGTCACTCTGATTGACAGGTCCAGTACTCAGTTCAAAAGCAAAATAAAATCCCAGTGTCAGTCCCGAACCCAGGACCCTGCAAACAGTAGTCTGCATGACTTACCACTAAGCCATGACTGTTATACAAGAACATTGTGCTAAAATAAATATATCATGTAATAGTAAGAATGAATATAAAGGGAATATAGGATGTGTGGTACACAAAGCATGTCATGTATATTTACTGTCAAATCTAGTGGATATCTATGATAGTAGTGTGTGAACAGAAACAGCCATGCTAGTTGGTAGCTAGTAGGTAATAATGTCACTGTAGCACCATGCAAGCCACACACATACTCACAGCAGGATAATCACTGCCCATACCCCACAACCTCTTACAGGAACACATCCGGACCAAGTAATAAAATATGTGGAGCAAAGGGCCAAAACTAGGGACACATTACAAATAATGTTACAACAAACTCAGACAGTTCAGAGAATAACAGGTTCTGCATTTTGTGGGATGTTTGGAAGGGTATGAAGTCTGAAACTTAAATGTTTGTCACTATATTCTGACTTGAGCCCAGAGTGATTTGCCAGAAAAAGTTGTGCATGACATATTGACCAAAATATGAGGTAGAAATGTGGACAACCTGCAAATATTTGTACACATGAGAGGTCTGACACCACCATATTTGAATAGTTAAGAGCCTAGACATAGCAACAGTGAATGAGTTACAGGGATGCCCCACAGACTCCATGTGAAATGTACAAACAGTAGGCAGAAAGGTGTTACAACACATGCAATGGTAACTATGCAGTCCTGAAAGTATGCACCACTTGCATGGCAGAAAAAGTGTAGTAATATATATGCTCATGCTATCCCACAGTCACAACTGCAGCATACCAGACAATTTAATGGGTGTACCCCACTGATATGTACCATTCCATGAGGCAGATAACAGATGCACCTGAGAGTCTCTGGGGCCTGTTCAGCAGCATACTGAAATACCCTAATAGATGTCAAGGCCCACACCATGGCCAGACCACACTGCATGCTGTAACACCCTAGCAGATATAGCAAGCATTCCAAGGTGTGAATGTACATGGAAAATAGGAAAGCCACAGCAGCACACTACAGTCAGGACACCTAGCAGGCATACAAGTAGTGACTGTAAAGGGCAAATATTGAAGCCATAGCAACAAAGTGCAAGCAAAAGTGCAAGGAAAGCACACACACACACACACACACACACACACACACACACACATTAACAGTAGTAGTAGTTGTAGGTGTCAGTGTACATACACATTTAGTACATGAAACTGGAGAAATGAATGGAGAAATGTTAATCTACAACACAGCTGGAAATATGAGAGCGATACCAGCCTTTACACTCACAGAACATTGTCCACAGCATACCAGCATAGTCCCTGCCCTTAAAATCTGAAAGGGCTATGCCTATCTTGCATACCTTTTTATAGCACTGTTCTGAAATCACAGTGAGAACTGCAATCAGTACACAACTGGCTGCATGCAATTAGCAAATGCTGGCTAACAATTGGTGCAGAGGCCATCACATGGACATATGCAGATACCTACAAAAGTATGCTGTACTCCCAGTCCACACATGCAATACTTTCATCGCACCCTGAGGAGGAAGTGAGAGAGAGACAGAGACAGAGACAGAGAAAAACAAAATTAAACATACACAAACAAAACTGTTCAGCAACAGCCACCTGAAAGCTGACAACTGGCAAGTGGAGCAGCAGGACACAAAACCAGACGGCAACACAAGCAGCTGTGACAAACACAGGTAATGTAAAGTAATACTATAAAGGTCTACATACTGTGAACCCTCCATATGTGTCATTGCTCTGTATCCATATGTATATGAAGATGTGCAAAGGGCAGGGGACATACAGCAACTATCAGTGAAGGCTGTACATACATTTGTATGTGAGAGCATCTATGTGCACATATCAATGTAGGTTGAATGTAGGTTGTAGTGCAATGTACAAAGTAGGTTTCACAGTTATGTATGTTTAGCAGTATGTTAGTATGTGTATACAGTATGGTAGACAAACATGTTGATATACCTGTCTATCATATGGATACGTATGTATGTCAAAATATGTATGTATGTATATATATATATAATATGCATATATGTATACATACATAGAGAGAGATGTAGGAATACATAGACAGATGTAGATAGATAGAATATGTACAAACATATATATGTAATACACACATACAGATATAGATATATGTAGATACATATACATAGACAGACTGATCTGACTATCTACAGGTATGACTGTATATGATGACCTCAACACCCCCTGTCCCACCCTCTCTGTCACTCTCACACCCTCTGTGTCACACCCCACCTCTCCATATCTATAGCAATATATGTACATCAATATATATATATATGTGTATATGTATACAGACATATATATATATATACATATAGATATATCTATATACATATATATATATATATATATATATATATATATATATATATATATATATATATTTATATATATAGAGAGAGAGAGAGAGAGATGTATATATATTCTGAGTGAGGCACATGTGTACAGATGTATTGCAACAGGTGCCTGGTGACAAAGGCATGGAGTGAACACCAGTGTCAAAACTGGAGTACCATACCCCATTTCAGATCACCTACACCAGTAACCACCAAATATGTGATTGGCTGCCAACCACTGCATGTGTCAGGGGTGAACAGGGTCATAAATGTGTACAATAGTCCCCCCAATGATATTCACAGTGGCACACTATTCCTGGAATACCTGCACATGGTATGTGTCAGCAGACATGATGTGTCAGCTATGGACATGTAGGTCAGTGTACCCCTCCACACCACATAATGGCTGCCATGGTATGTACCTCACATGACAGCTACAGATATGGAGAAGGACACAGTGACATGTACAACACTGTGACAATGCACTCAAACACATTACCAATGCACAGTGATTGACAACACCACAGAGTACACACATACTACCCACATAGAGGTTACCACTCCTGGATTTACATACGTAAGTTACACCCATGACAGATGTCCAACAACCATAGTAACACCTCACACCATCCACAACCTAAATGACTGCTGTGTGTCGTCCGTGCCACTGCATTAGAGAGCACATGTGGAGGTAAAGGTTCCTACCCACAGATAAGACATACCCTGCAATAAACCACACAGTGTTAAGAAGCAAGACTCCCCATGAGTACATGTCACACATACCCCTGCTGAATGTTAGTCAGATAGGTAATATGCCATATGAGTCACCCTGTGTAATTGTGTGACAGCAGCAGGTACCATCACACCACATGTGTCACAATGGTCAGGGTAGCAGAACAGTATGCTGCTGTAGTCCCAGAGGCAATAGCATATTATATAGTATTGTATTGTAATGTATTGTATTGTGTTGTATTGTATTGGTATGTTGAGGTGCCTCCTTCGAGGAGTGGAACCACTGCTGCTGTGCGCCAGTGTACAGGTACATATCCTGTAGTCAGGCTAGTGTTACATAGCACTTCTATATGTGTGTTTAGCTCCTGTCGGAGTTCATGTAGCATGCAACTGGGGATACCATCACGTCCCAGTCATGTTGTGTATTCTGCTTTCCTGAGGGCGGCTCTCACCTGGACATCTGTGATGACAGGGAGGTTACAGTCAGCTGGGATAACTATGTCTTATTTTGGGGGAGAGGGAGGGGTGACACCTGCACTGAACCTGTCTGCCACAATGTTGTCAATATCTGTGGTTTCAGTGAATTATTTGTTGTTGTGAACTAACTATGAGCATAGTGATGGGATTCTGACCAGGTTGCTAACATAACTGAAGAAGGCTTTTTGGTTATCTGTAGTGTCCCTCTTGATTTTCCTCTCAAAGTTGCCCATGGATGTTTGTATGAGGGAAAATAGATCCTTACTAGTGCTGCTCAGACATGCCTTCCCTTTATGGAATTATGCTCTGTCTTGCAGTAGCTTCCATCTTTTGTAATACAATCTGTCTATGGCTGGGGTCCACCAGACAGGATGCTGTCCCTTTGTGGAGAGTGTCTTGGTCATATATGGGATTGCATGATCCATGCATTCTCGGAGATGTCCGTAGAAAGCATTTGTGTAGGGGTCAGCATTGTGGGTTGTGTCTTCCACTGGCCCAGTGGGCTGAAAGGATACCATGTCACTGTTACAAAGTGTAAAGTTTGCATTTGCAATGATGTTCATCATGCATACAGCTGCAAGTCATTACAGATGGGTTCTCCTGCCGTCAGGCGGGTCCTCGGTCGGCCGAATTCCAAAGTCTTGGTCCAGCGTCAGTTGTTGTCACCTTCTTCCCTGACGTCAGAGTGACAGGGGTATATAAGACACGGCCGACGCCATTTTCTCCAGTCTTTTTTGCCGCGTGGTGCCCGAAGCAGAAGCAATTCGCAAGTGCCGGTCGGCCAGCTCCTGAATTTACGAAAATTTGGAAACCGAATTCTTCTTTAAAGCTAAGTACCCCGTTGGGGAAACTTTCCTTGCCTCAGACCAATGTCAGACAAAGTTAACAATTGTATTTCTTGTGGGAAGCAAATACCGCATAAGGATTTCCATTCCCTCTGTATTCCTTGTTTAGGCCCAGACCACGACGTCTCGGGCTGTCGCTTTTGTGCTACCTTTAATAAACGCACTATTAAGCATTGGGCGGAGTTCGCCCAGCACTTTTTTGGTAAAGCTTTTAACTATAAAATGTCGTCAGAGACTCCGACTACCGTTTTGTCCAAATAACGCAAGGACAAAGACCGACATGCGAGGCCCGCGGTCTCCACCGACACCATGCCAAGACCGGCTACACGTGGTCCGGTTCTCAGTGAGGCGCCTACGCAGCCCCTGACTACCGACGACCCATGGTGTCTTCAGACCTTCTTCTTCCTTTTCCATCAAGGCCTTTACTAAGTCTAACTCAGCCATGCACTCCCAAAGGCCTGTTGCACAGGGCCCATCTACAGGCCCCATGCCTAAAAAGCAGATGCTCAAAATGGCTGAGGATTTAATTACTCTTATCAGGGGTTCCCAACCCCCACCGGACAAGAGACCCAGAGTGGAGGAAGAATCTCCCTCTTCTGACCAGGACTCCATTATTTCAGAACATTCTGATGAAGAGGAGCATTCGTACTCCCCTTTTGAAGATTCTGATGCAGAACAGTCCATTCCTTCTGTATCCCCCCCAGAGGATTTCTCATTCGGGGAAACCTTGCATACCTTGAGGGAACACTTCCATTGGGAAGGCCAGGATTTTTCAGATTCAAAGAAAAGGCTTAGGGAATTTCTTCTACTACCTCAGCACAGGCCTCTGGTGATACCTCCTGTCTTGGACATACTTGATGATGTTTATTCGGAGGCTTGCCTTAATCCGGATTCCCTGCCTCCAGCCCCAGTCAAGCCTGATAGGTACTACAGAGTTCCTAACTCACACCAATTTCTTTACAAAAGCCATAATGCTGACCCAGAAACCATTTCTCAGGGTCCCAAGGGAATGAAGGGTTCTACTGCTAAGAATCCATTACCTTCTGAAAGAGAGTCTAGATCCTTAGAAAGGTGGGGAAAAAAGGTATATACCTCGGCCACTCTAGCCATGAGGGCCTTAAATTGTCAGTTCCATATGATTAAATATCAGCAGTTTCTGTTATCACAATTAAAGAATAAAATGTCACAACCTGAACAACCAGATCTGAAGGAGTTGCAGGATATGACGCATAGTGCAGAACAAGTGGGTAAGCACACCTTGCAATGTGGTTATGATGCTCTAGAGGCCTCAAGTAGAGCTGCAGTTACAGGATCAGTCATTCGTAGACATGCCTGGCTTAGGGAACAAACCCTGCCTGATCATGCCAAGGCTAAATTACTAGATGCTCCTTTACAAAAGGATGTATTATTTGGTACTAATGCTGAGGAAATACTAAGGAAAATGGAAGAAAAAGCTAAATCTATGCAAACTATTAAGGCTTTTCTACAGGTACAACCACCATGTTTTAGTAGAAATTGGCCTACAAAAAACTGGTCCTTTCCAGCCACGGACAAGCCTCAAAGAGGTAGATACAGACGCGGAAGGGGCAGAGTACAATCTCAAGGATCATATAGAGGCAGACAATGGCAACCTCCAGCATCAAGAGGTGGTGAAGACAATGCACAGCAATACAGAAAACAAACCCAATGACTTTCCCCTTTGCATGCCAAACAAGGCTCAAGTGACAGCACCCTTGGGAGGAAAGCTGGCATTATTTTCAAAAAATTGGCATATTGTCAAAAAAGACAAATGGATCCTGGACATTATAAACAGAGGCTACAGATTTCATTTTCACACTCTTCCAAAAATGAGAGGCATGCCAAACCTGCCACACAATCAAAGGGCAGAGGCTCAAATACAAATTTCAAAGCTCATGGACATGAAAGCTATTCAAGAGGTACCTACTCACGAGCAAGGTCAAGGTTTTTATTCCAGACTATTCCTGGTACCAAGGAAGGGAACCGATTGGAGACCCATTTTGGACTTATCCATCCTAAACACATTTCTACTAGTACCAAAATTCAAGATGCTCACCTTACAGCAGCTTCTTCCCATGCTGGGCAAGGGGTCTTGGCTGGTAACATTGGACCTCAAGGAGGCATACCTGCATGTCCCAATCAGACAAAGCTGCAGAAGATACCTCAGATTTCTTGCACGTTCAATCCACTATCAATTCTCTGCATTGCCCTTTGACTTATCTACTGCACCCAGAGTATTCACAAAATGCCTGGCATCAGTAATTGCCTACTGCAGACTTCAAGGGATACAAATATACCCTTATTTGGACGACTGCCTGATCCAAGCAGACAGCAAGCACATACTTCTGGAGCATCTGGCTTATGTAACACAGTTATTGAATTCTCTGGGATACACAGTCAACAAAGAGAAATCCAGGCTAACACCATCTCAGAAAATAATTTTCCTGGGTGCCACCTTGGACACAAACACCCAGATGGCCTATCTTATGCCAGAAAAACAGGAGCAATTAACTCAGTACTTCAAGATACTAGCAAATTGTACCAGGCTAACTGCAAGGAAAATCCTGCAGGCTCTGGGATTCATGGCATCTTGCATTCTTCTAATCCCATGTGCAAAGTTGCATATGAGGAAACTTCAATGGTACCTAAAAAACCTATGGTCTCAACACAGCCACAGTTTGGAAACAATAATATCACTAATTCCATGTTTACAAAAGGAATTTCTATGGTGGGCTCAAGCATGCCAAACAAATGCAGGTCTACCATTCAGCAAGCCTCAAGCAAATCAAGTCATCACAAGAGATGCCTCAGACTACGCCTGTGGGGCACACATGACAGACAGGTGCATTCAGGGCAAATGGTCCCAAAAGGAAAAGCACCTTCACATCAATCAAAAGGAAATGCTAGCAGTGATAAATGCAATTACAGCTTTCAAGTACCTCCTGCATCCAGGGCAATTATTAATAAGAACAGACAACACCACAGTAATGTGGAACATAAACAAACAGGGAGGAACACATTCATACCCCCTGTGCAGGCTGGCCATGTCACTTTGGAACAGGGCTCTGGAATGGCAAATCGAGCTTCAAGCACAGTACGTGCCAGGTATGGAAAACACACTGGCAGACAATATAAGCAGGAATATGACAGACCCTCACGAATGGAAGTTGCATCCTCAAGTGTTTACAAAGATAATCCAAGCCTGGGGAAGGCCAGACATAGATCTCTTTGCCTCCCACAAAAATCACCAATTGACAAAGTTCTGCTCAAGGACATTTCATCCAAAGGCCTGGAGAGTGGACGCCCTTTCTTTCAGTTGGGCAGCACGGACAGTTTACTTTCCACCTCTTCCTCTGCTGACCAAGGTGCTTTTGAAAACAAGAGCAGACAGACCAAAGATGATACTGATTGCTCCAGACTGGCCAAGACAACACTGGTATCCACTCCTGAGGAGCCTAACACATTCTCCTCCCTGGACCCTACCTCTAATGCCTCTCCTTCTGACTCAGCACAGCTACAAAACTCTTCACAGTCAGCTGAAAACACTCAATCTGGCTGCATGGAAAATTCCTTAACACCACAACAGACCCTTCTCTCCAAGGAGGTACAGGATGTCATTTTGGAAGCCAGAAGGCCATCTACTAGAAAAGCTTACTCCGCAAAATGGAAACGGTTTTGCACTTGGAATGAGAAAAAGGATCAGGATCCTAGAAAACTGAATTTGCCTCAGATATTACAGTACCTAACTGAACTGCTGAACAGTGGACTGTCATTCTCCTCCATTAAAATCCATGCCTCAGCCATTTCTGCAGAATACAACACTGATCCACCCTTATTCTCTCACCCACTCTTAAGACAGTTCCTCAGAGGGGCTAAGAATATAAGACCACCAAGGAAACAACCAATCCCAGCCTGGGATCTTAATTACATACTGGAAAAATTAACATTGCCTCCCTTTGAACCAGCTGCCTCAACAGATTTGCAATATTTGTCCTGGAAAACAGCTTTCCTTCTGGCTATTACCTCAGCTTGTAGGGTCTCGGAATTACAAGCCCTCATGGCTGTGCAACCCTTTCTCATCTTCCATCAGGACAGGGTTTCCCTATGAACCAACCCATCATTTATGCCTAAGGTAGTATCCAGCGTAGCTTTAAATCAGGCCATACACTTACCTACCTTTTACCCCAATCCTCAAAACAAAGGGGAAAGGCTGCTTCATTCCTTAGACATCCATAGACAGCTGCATTACTATTTGGACAGAACAAAGCCGTTCAGGAAATCAGAGCAACTCTTTGTATCCTATGCTGTAGGAGCTCAAGGGAAGCCAATTTCCAAACAGACAATTTCAAAATGGATAGGCCACTGCATACGTTTTCGTTACTCCTTTCATGGTAAATCTGTGCCTACAGGCATCCGATCCCACTCCACAAGGGCCACAGCTACCTCTACAGCCTTCCTCAGAGGAGTTCCTACCAAAGATATTTTGGAGGCAGCCACTTGGAGTTCGGTGCATACCTTCACTAAACACTACCACCTACCTTTATACTCCAAAACAAGAGCAGGCTTTGCCACTGCTGTGTTGCAGGGCATTCTGGCTCCTCCTAATTCCACCTAGTGCCTACCACCCTCTGCGTAGCTTTGGATTCTACCCATCTGTAATGACTGCAGCTGTATGCGATGAACATAGTACAGTTTTGTACCTACCATAAATGTAGATGTTCGAGTGCTAATAACTGCAGTCAGGTTTCCTCCTTCCCTCTTGGTACAGGCCTAGTGGCTAACTCCTACACAAACAACCTGTTTGGGTTATCCTTCTATGGTGTATTTGCTTGCAACTACTGAATTTTGATTACATTGCATTGCATGACTATACATAGATATATAAGTTATGTATTGCCTTCCTTCTGGGGGCACCTGACATCTGGGGCAAGAAAGACTGAAGAAAATGGCGTCGGCCGTGTCTTATATACCCCTGTCACTCTGACGTCAGGGAAGAAGGCAACAACAACCGATGCTGGACCAAGACTTTGGAATTTGGCCGACTGAGGACCCGCCTGACGGCAGGAGAACCCATCTGTAATGACTGCAGCTGTATTAGCACTCGAACATCTACATTTATGGTAGGTACAAAACTGTACTTTATTCACTATAGTCGTTTGTGCTGGTGGTGGAGGTGGGATATGTATATCCAGGGCAATACATTTGTGGTCAGCTCACAGTAGTTGATGATGTAGGCCATACAGTACCTAGATACAAACCCCCAGAGTGAGGAGGTGCTCTGGACCTGAATCAGTGTTCTGACTGCAGGGGTTTGGTAGTATGTCGTATGGTGTGTGCCAGGTACTGTTGCACAGTTGCTGGCTGAGCACTGATACCTGGCTATTTACATGTGTATCCACCAATAGACAGACAGATGCTATATATGTGAGATATGTTGTATCATAACAGTCGAGTAGCATGTGTAGTATGTGTGCCAAATTCTGCTGACATATATTGCTGATATCAGGTTATTTTCTTTTTCAGGAACATGGCTCACCCACGAAATCCAGCTTACTCTGCAGCTGAGGATGAGGAGATACACCAGAGCCTGGTGCAGGATTATGCAATACCCTTTTCCCGCACCAGCCAGAATCAGCAGGAGAGGGCTGCACTGTGGCAAGACCTGGTCCATCGGGTAAATGACATAGGCATGCATAATAGGACATATGAGCAGGTACGACATCACTGCAGTGATTTAATCAGAAATGTCCGTCAGCGTGCATCGGATATCCACAGGCAACAGGTCGCCACAGGTGGTGGGGTGGCTACACATCCCCCACTCACCAGACTGGAGGGACTACTCATAAGTGTAGTGGTTCCAGTCCGCCAGCAGCAACAACAGCAGCAGACATGCATTATGATGGAGGCTGGAGCCACGCAGCAGCAAGACTATGAGCGTGCAGGTAATATGCCATATATATAGTTGACTGTTGTGTACACTGGTAGTTAATGCATGTATGAGGTGTGTCCTTGGTTTGTAGCTGTCATCATAGTATTTAATGTGCAAGTGTGATATCCTCAATATCAGCAGCTGACCTGTGAAAGGCGACTGTTGTACTACTGACCTGTATCATACTCAGTAATAATGGCACAGTTGTGCCCACTGACATTAGTTTCCTCACTTCTGCAGGTCCCTCCGGTGTAACAGCAATGCAGCCTGTCCATGCTGATGAGTGTGTATTAACAATACCTTTAATAGTCTTGATAGTAATAGTAATATTAGGCTCACTTAGTAGTGCTCTGTGTATGCATGCAGGTGTGTCTGTGTGTTGATATCATGCATACTGAGTAGTGTACAACTGTGTGCAACTGTGTGCATGTGTACGTGTCCATGTGTGCATGTGCGCATGTGTGCATGTGTGCACCTGTGCATGTGTGCACATGTGCACATGTGCACGTGTGCATGTACACATGTGTGCACCTGTGCATGTGTGCACGTGTGCATGTGTGCATATGTGCATGTGTGAACCTGTGCATGTGTGCATTTGTGCATGTGCACATGTGTGCATGTGTGCACCTGTGCATGTGTGCATGTGTGCACCTGTGCATGTGTGTGCATGTGTGCACCTGTGCATGTGTGTGCATGTGTGCACCTGTGCATGTGTGCATGTGTGCATGTGTGCACCTGTGCATGTGTGCATCACTGGTAATATTGTGTAGACATTGTAAACTGTGTTTCCTGTTTCCCTCCCACAGGTTCTGGTGCTGCTCTGGTGTCATGCAGCAGGGAACCTGAATCAGGTTCCATGGGTACTGATAATGATGACATCTGTGTAATGGCACAGGAAGGTATGCCAGAGTCCATCATTGGTCAGCCGATTGACAGTACACAGCTGTCAACCCCATCAATGCGCACAGTTATCCTGCCAATACACCCTTTGTCACCAATATCCCTAGGTGATGGACAGCATACAGTGGGCATTGACCAGGGTAATGTGGTATCTGTGGCACATGCCTCCCCACACAGCATCCATGGGCATGGCCCTGAGATGGTACCACACAGACAGATGTCCAGGGGTTCTCGTGGGAGCATCCGTGGGCATACTGCCCCTGTCAGACATGCCCACAGAGGTCTTACAACTCAGCTATGTTTCGGGCTGTCATGCAGGCACAGTCACGTATGGAACGGTACACCAGACAGGGTCTGAGGGAGCTGACAGCATGTCGCACAGCCATGACTGACAGTATGCGTGACATTGCGGCTGCCATCCGTAATTTCACCGATGTCATAGACAGACGTTGTGGGGACATATTAGACCGGTTCCACAACTACATGTCCATGAGCCAGGGCGATGGTGGATGGTTGAGGCGTCGACGTTGGCATATGCCAGCAACAGCAGCAGCTGGCAGTCGTCACGGACGACAACAGGGCCGCGGCTGCCCCCATAGTGCCAGCAGCAGCCCCAGCAATGCTGGGTCTGTGCTGTCATCAGACCGCCCCAGGAGACCACGTGCACATGGCTCTGGCCAGGCCCGACAGGGATCTGTGTCCAGTCAATGAACACCTGCTTCTAATGACAGTACCCAGTCTGGGTTGGTACCGGATACGGTCCGTAGCCCCCTGCAAGGCACAGGTACCGTGTCCGTGGCCAGAGACACTGATCTGTATGACCTGGCAGGTACAGTCTGTGGCTGTCCACAAACACCAGTATATGGCAACCATGAGGTGGAACTGTGTGCATCCATACACACATGCGAATTAACAACACCTAGGGCTACCGCATACACACACACACTTCATCAACATTGCCCCACCTTGTACTGTTGTCCTTCACCAACACACATACAAATACATGTCAATCGGTGGTATCGGTGGCTGACTCAGGCATACCAAGTTCACACCCTGTGCATATGATGAAACTGTGCCACCTCCTGCAATCTGTAACATCAGTGCAGGTACAGGTTAACATGTTGCTGATACACAGGGTGACTACATAGATGTGTAGTAATAGTATCATGTTGTTAACAGTACTGTGTGCTGAGATAACTGTGGGTATATCACAGCATGCCTGATGCAGTAAGGGTATGATTTTCATGTACTGTTGTCTACACCCATGGTAAGTACCATAGTGTATCATCTGCACATGTTGGCATACTGGTGGTAAGGATGTCAACAGAAGGCTACATACATAGGTAGCACAGGGGATAAGGTAATGAAATTATTAATACGCAATGATGGACATGTAAACTGCAAGTGGCATGTTGCCCACACTGGACTCTGCAATGCAGATGTTTGAGGATGTTGATATGTGTGCAGTACTACACGACTGGTACAGGACACACAGGAGCACCCTAGCACTGCAAGCTCACATCTCATACCATGCTAGACAGCCCCAACACACAAAACTAACTGTCACAGGAGGGAGAGTCCCCATACATGTCAGGGATACTGTGGTGGCAGGCCAGGTAGCATACATCCTACTAAGTATGGAACCACTGAGTGAAGGCTCAGTGTCTGTTATTTGACATGTGTATTACTGCAGGTATGAGCACATGGGTTTCCATCCAGTTATTGTACATCCTGACAGTACATGGTCTGTACACTTGTGTGCGCTGAGACTGGACCCTAGCCATCTGACCTGTGTATTTCCCTGTACATGTGCATGGTGCCTGCATATTTGCAGTGTTACCTACTGTAAGTGGTACAGCTTGTTTGTTGTACAATGGACTACATGCAGCCCTGCTTACTGTAGCTTTGTTTGCATGCATGTTTGCTTGCAATTACCCTGGAATACTGATCCCACCTGCAATGCATAGTTACAGAGCTTCTGTGGACTCCTAGTGACATCTGCATAGCTTACTATATGTATGTCCATGTCTCACTTGACAGAATGCCACTGTTTGTCCTGTTCATGTGTACGTTGCCTGTGACACATTGCATATGACTTACCTGGCATTTGTCCACGTGAGCAGTCATATATGCTACTGCTAACTAATCACAGGCACTACACCCTCACATATTCATCTTCTGTTGAACCACCTGCTTCGCTAGGGACGGCTTGCACCTGTCACCCCTGGGCTTTCGGATATTGGCAAAGGCTCTTGCTACCCCCATAGTGCCTTTGTTAGGCAAGGCTCAAATGACAAACCCACCTTCATAGGTATCACAAGGGATAAGAAACTAAGAGTAATGCTACCCAATGCCAGAAGTCTAAACCTCAAGATGCATGCACTGAAACTCTCCTTAGCATGGAGAACATCGATATCTGTGCAGTAACAGATGCCTGGTTCAGGGCTACTGAGAGAACCCCAGCACTACCAGGTTATACCTCATACCATGCTTTTCAGCCCCAAAACGTGGAACGAACCACAAAAAGGGGGGAGTATTGATATTCATCAAAGATACCCACACCTCCAGGTTGGTGGCAAAGCACCAAGCATCAGAGACTATCCATGTGCAACTAACAATGGGTGAAACTGCCTTCCAGGTTATAGCCTGCTACAGACCACCCTCCCAAACCCAAGAACTGCACTGGCCTTCCTGAGAACAGTGGAAAATATGAAGGTCTCTCCAAACACCATTATATTGGGCGACTAACTACCCAAACATAGACTGGGAGCATGACTCTAGCTCCAATACCCTAGCCAAAAGATTCCTAGAATATATGAGCTCAAATGCTATGGAACAACTTGTTACCACTCCCACAAGAAGGAAACATACTGGACCTGATCATCACCAACATGGGGGGGACCCTCCAAAAATGCCCTTCCAGGAACCCCAAAGGGAAAAAGTGAAAAAAAAATTCCCCCCCAAAACTGGGAAAAAAGGGGGGAAATCAGCCCAAAATTTTAAAACCTTTAAATTCTAAACTGGAAAATAAAAAAATTCCCCCAAACCCCCCCAAATCCCAAAAAAAAAAACCCCAAAAAAAACCCCTGCCCAAGAAAACCCCCATTTTAAAAAAAACCCAAAAACTTTTTTTTTTTTTTATTCCTTAAAGCCAAAATTAAAAAACACCCCCCTTCCCAAAACTAAAGGTTTGGAAACCCCCCCCAAAGGCCCCCGGGCTGTGAACTCAGACCGGAAGGTTCCCAAAAAACCCGCATCAAGGGGACCAGAATGCCGGGGACATAATAAAAACAAACCAAACTAAAAACTGTTAACCCAGCCTTAACAATACCAAAGAGGGGAAGCAAAGGGGTCCCTCCAAAAGGGGGCCCTCAAGGGGCTGGACATTCCCCAAAGCCGCTACCGGTCTGGACTATGGAAAAGGTCACAGGGAAAAAAAAAATTGGGGACCTAAGAACTGGATCAAAATTTTTGGGTTAAGGGGCAGCCTTTGGTTGACGAAACCCCCAAGGCCTTGGGGGGAAGGTGGTACCAGTAGGGCCAAAAAGCCTTCAATACCCCACCAAAAACTTGCCATTTTAAATTAAGCCCTTTCACAGAGGATTACCGGCCAAGGCGCCCACATTTTCAGACCAAAACCCTCCCCAAAGCTCCTGAAAAGGCCAACAGGGCTGTGGCTCCCAGATTTCAGAGACTAAAACACCCATAACACTCTCCAGCCAACAAAAGATTCCAAAAGGGTTAAAACAGCAACTTGTCCAAGATGGCCTAAGCTGAATCAAAAAGTGTATAGTCACCCCTTTGGCAAAATAAAGTGCCCACGGGAAAACCATTTCGAAGAAGTAATTGGGAGGGGGGGACCCAAGTTGAAAACCCCCTTGACAAACGAAAAATGGTTAGAAAGCATTTTATATAGCCCATCACTAAAGGTTCACATCTAGACAGGGGAATTGCCTCGCTCACCTTCATGGCCCAAATTAGTCTGCCCTTTGGGATTATTACCAGACACCCAGAACTGGAAAGACCCCAAATACCTCACCAAAGGATCAAAGGGGCTCAAACAGAGCCATGCTGCCGAAAGAAACCCCCCCAAAACTCAGTGGAATCCTTTTCGGGGGGGATTGGCCTATGTAAAACCATTAAACCCCGGACTTAATGGGCCCTCACCTGAGTTTCCCAAACCCCTGTAGGGAGGACTTGCTGCACTAAAAAAATGGGACATGCTGGGGAAAGATTCAAACCCAGACTAACCCCCCCAAAAAATCCCAGTCAAGGTTAGGCAACATTGACCTTTTCCAGGAATCTTAAGAGGGATGGGAGATCATAGGTTTCTGTGCACTGTTAACAGGGGCGTAAACTAACCCCAAAAAGGGCATGGAAGAATTTTAAAATACCCAAAAACCATTCCCCTCTGGAAAAAATCCCTAAAGGAGGAAGCTCATTGAACCCTTTTCAGGTATGTAGGGGAATCAAGGTTTCCAAACCCTTTATGGCAAACCATTTAAACCCCCAAAGCGGGGGAAAAAAATTCTACAGCCCCTTCCGGGTAAAATTCCCCTACAATCCAAAACCCTTGGAAGGAAACAACCCAAAAATACTTACTTGAAACATTGGCACCGGTCATTTGGGAAATTTACATCACAACCACCCCTTTCCCCAAACGCAAACCTTAAAAACCACATCCAATGGGCCAGCCCAAGACATTTTCCCGGGGGCATAAAAATAACAGGATATGTGGCCAAACCCCACAAAAAAGCACATAAAACCGGGGCACATAGTAAAACACCTGCCCCAAACATTGGGCACCTTTTTTGGGAAACATCCTCATAAAAAAGAAACCACAGAGCAAAACCCCCACCAACATAACCCCAACAAGGCATAAAGCCCTACATTTAGCCTTCCCTGTACTTATGGGGTGCTGACATCATCAGTGTTTAAAAAGGGAAGGGCATCCTGTGTGTTTCTCCTAGTTGCAAAGGGCATTTCTTTCATACAGACCCCCCAAAAAACCCCCTCCACACACTGAGCATTTGCAGGATTAAAACCCCTAAACTTGTTATGACATTTGAGACGGGCATTAGCAGGCGCTATTCATTACTGGGAGGTTTCCTCCCCTGCTTTATTTAAAGGGTGCTGACATCATCAGTGTTTAAAAAAACATCCTGTAGTGTGTTCTCCTATTTAAAAGGGGCATTTCTTTCATACAGACTTGAACCCCTACACCCCTGAGCATTTGCAGGATTCAAACCCCTCCCTAACTATGTTATGACATAGCAGAGCGCAGGTTTCCATTACTGGGAGGTTTTTTCCCTGCTTACATAGGGTGCTGACATCATCAGTGTTTAAAAAGGGGGAATGTGATCCTGTAGTGTGTTTCCCAGTTCCCAAAGGGACTTTTCCCCTAAAAGACTTGCACACACCAACCCCCACACACACATTTGCAGGATTCAAACCCCTACCTAACTATTTATGAAAAGGGGGAAGGAAAGAGCCACTATATTACTGGGAGTTTCCCTGCGTTTATAGGGTGCTGACATCTTTATTTTAAGGGAATGTTCCTGTAGTGTTTTTCCCATTGAAAAAAGGCATTTCCCCACCAAACCAACCACAACTGACACAACAAACCCTACCTAACAATTTTGCCTGGGAAGTGCATATGCAGCCACACCATTCCAGTTTTACCAAACATATTGTTGGGCCAGCTCTATTTTTAAAAATGAAAATCCCAAAGGGGTTACAAAAGGGCATTTCACCAAAAATTTGGGTACATGTTCACACCAGGGTAGCCCAAAACCCCCTTTCCAACCATACCCCACCCCCAACTTGCATAAACAAACTTTTTTTCAAAAAAATTTTCCTTGTAAACGGGGTAAACCGGGAAATTTGGGGGGAAAGGCCACTCCTAAAATTGATTTAGGGCAGGGAAGGGGCAAAAACCCCATCCCATGACTTCCACAACAGGACACCTGTCAGACACCACCCTTTGGGTTTCCAAACAGAGTGAGCTAATACATTGCAGAGCAGGAAGAGGAAATTTAACAGTACACCAATCCCTCATAATCATCAAAGGGGGTTGACAGGGAAAATTTTCCAGACAATGGGGCTCCCTCAGTCTGATTGTTTACTGTTGGGCCCCAGCAACCCCTTGAAAAAAAAATGGGTTTTGGGCGAAACAAAACCCACTCCATGTTTTTACAGGGCACAGTAGCCTAAAGCCAGGACCACTTTTGGCAAGTGCCATTCCAGGGGAAACAGGCTAAGGTTTTGAAAAAAGGGGCCCCCCCCAAAAATTGCACATTATTTGTTGCTGATAGACTGTTTGCAGGTCTTTTTCCATAGCATTCCCTGTTTTATGAACAACTTGTGTATTTGGGTGTTTGCATATGGGAGGGGTCCACTATATCTATGTCTCTGTAGTCATTTAACTTTTGTGGGGGAACTGTAATGTGGTTGGTTCCTGGAAAAAAACATATGTGTAAAGTAAACTGAACCAAGGGGGGCCCCGTTCCCTTCCCCTGGCATGTTGTCTGGCTCATTTATCAAAGTGTGAGCATGCCCAGTGTGAGCTTTCCATATGTTGAACTCTGCAGCCCACCACATTTGTGGATGAGTGTGAACTTCAACAAATATCTCCGGGGGGTGTTGTGTGTCATGTTGTGGTTACTGTCCACTGCTTTTGTGTGAACACAACAGGGAAAAGTGCCTGCAGGGTTTGCATGGGATACTTTGCATACAGTTGTCAACATCCTTTCATACTGACCCACGTAGTAATAGTGTACTGGGTTTTTCTTTTACAGTATCCTGGGCTTTTTCCCATCACTGCACATTTTAGTGAGCACAACAGCCTGGTTAGGGGCCAGTTGTGCACATCTGACCATGTTGCATTATGTTCAGATATGAACTACTTAAACCAGGCTTGTCCAACATTGGTAGTGTATTCCCAAAAAACATTTTAAAAATAGCGATGTGTACCATTTCTAATGCTAGTGGATTGTTTGTCCTTCACAATTTGTACCCTGGAAAATTTTTTGCCCTGTCTACCTGTGAAAAACAGTGATACCCAGGGGAAACCTACCATCTCCCCTCCCCCTCAAAATTTCCCCTTGAGGAGAATCAGTGACTCTATGGATAGCCTGTACTGGGAGTTTACTCAGAGTGGGGGGGCTTCTGTGTTATGGATCATGCAGCTTGTTTTTTGTATTTGGGGGCATTTTTGCAAACTCACTGCCCTTCAGATTGTACAAGGTGCAGCATGTTTATTGATTCCAGCTTGGACATGGCTTTATACATCAGGCAGCTTGTCTTGGGGGGGGTGTGTGCTGCAGTTTGTTTAATCAGGCAACACATGGCATCTGTCAAGGCTCCTGGTGAGGTACTGTTGGGGGCTTTACAGTTGATGGAGGTGTCTGCTGAGGTACATCCCCCGGGGGTATTGAAATTGTAATGCTGATGAAGGATGACTGCAGAGCCACAATGACCTCCCCCTTTTCTAGATCTGACAACCTTCATGATTAATGGGTATATGGTTTTTTCTGTAAACACTACAGCCACATGTTTGTCCAATGCAGGATATCTATCACCTTGTGTCCCCAGGTCTCTCATTAATTTTTGGGGTTTAAAACCTATGTGGTAATTGGTGGGATTACTGTATATCCATGGGGTTGTCTATACACTTTTCTGCAATTAGCTTGCTGACATGGCTATGGCATCAGTTGTCTGTTTCTATGTGGCCCTTTTGTGGGATGCTTGTGTCAGCTGGAGGGTCAGATAGGGGAGTTTTTGGGCCTCTGCCCTGTTCAGACACAGTCCTTCCATTTTTTACCTTTGGGGCATATATACCCAAAGAGGGAGGTCCCAGGACCAAGCCTGTGGGATGCCAGTTATATCCGGGGGTCTGAATTTGGGTGTCTGTGTCAGTTCTGTCCTTGGTCTGGTTTGCAACCCTCTACTGACATAGGGGTTTATATTTAAGCTTTAGCATATCCAAAAGAACACGGGGGTTTTAAGAAACCTTTGCAAAGGTGTGGACCACATTGCCCCCCCTCAATGACCTTAATGACTGTTTCAAATGAGTCAAACATGTTTAGGGGGAGGATCTGCACAAGAAAGCCACACTGGGTAGGGTCCCAGTAGGTCCCCCAAAATCTTTATGTTGGGGACATGCTGATCCTTTCCATAGCTGTGCAGACCAGCTTTCAGGATTCTGGGGTGGCAGTATCCATTCAGGCCCCCTTTGTTGAGAAGACCACTGTTGTTGTACACTGCTCTTTGGGTACATATCCTGTGGTAAGGCTGACATTGAGCAGTAGTGTGATTTGGCATTCCATTCTTCTTGGAGTCCATGTTGGGCTCAGCCCAGGACACCATCTCATACCATTGCTGCTTTTGTTTTTTTTTTTGGCTGTTACCTCAGCATCTGCAATGTCAGGGGGCCCGCAGTCTGCTGGATTATTTTTTCTGGGGGTTTTGCCCTTTGGAATTTGGGAATATGTGTGTGTGGATGTGTTTGTAAAATTTTTTTTGACAAATATCTTGAATTCCCCCGTTCCTACCATCAGTTGTGGGAAACCTTGGGATTATCCTTAGTGTCCTGTACAATTTGTATCTTATAGGTTCATAGGTTCATACTAGGCTATCCACCCTAGGGCATTTTTAAGCCTAGAGGGGTGTGGCTTTCCACCCCTTTCTATGTGAATATTATGGCCATTTATGATTTGCTTTGCTGTGCCTCTGTCTGGAAGACCAGTGAAACCCCCGGAACATCATCCCTCCACTTGGCAAGATTCCTGTTGAAGAGTGTCAGTGAGGGGGTCTGCCTAACATGGAGTGGGATTCTGTTCCAGGGGGGGGTTTTGGGGTTTTGTATCTGTCCCTCCAGCACATCCTATTTCATTATGTGTTGAGGTTGACATTTTCACCCCACAGCTCCAAAGGCTTTGAGTTTTCTGGGGTGGAGCATGTCCATTACTCCTGTGTTGGACATGGCCTTGTACAACAGCATCAATGCCTCTGTGTGGCAGTATGTGACTGCATTCAGCTGGGGTGTCTACAGCCAGCCATATGACATATATTTGAGACCCTTTATCCTCTTGGTGAGGTTTTTAGGTCTTTCTAACTGCTGCAGGGGTCAGGTAAAATCCCAAATGAGGCATTGTACTAGATTATGGGTCTGATAAGAGAACAGTATAGGGCACAATGACCTCTGTTGACGTAGATGTGAATCCTTTCATGATCGGGGTCCAATATAGACAGTCTTCCTAGCCACATTGGCAATGTGAGTGTCACATAACAGGTTACTGTCCACTTGTTCCCTAGGTCCCTGATTACTCCTTCCATACATAATGGTTTACCACCTATGTGGTAATTTGTGGGACCTTTTTGGTATTTGGTGGGACATTCATACTGTCCAGTGTCTTCAGGACCGGGGGGGGTTCCCGTGTGTGAGTGTGGTCTGTAGCATGCTACAGACTGTACAGCAGTTTTATAGTTGCACATGGGTGGACTCCAATGCCTTTTTGTCAGTTACCTCATATGGGTGTCTGTGCTGAATATGGATACTCACCCCCCTTTTTTGTTTTTTCCAGGTTTTGGGGCCATAGCATGATATGTGGTATAACCTGGTAGTGCTGGGGTGCTGTCAGGAGGCTTGCAGCAGGTTTCTGTCACTGCACAGACATCGATGTTCTCCATACTGGGAGGCCTCAGGAGCATGCATATTGGGGTTTTCACATCTGGCATTGGTCAGCATTACCCTTATGTTTCTTTCCACTTATGTTTTTAGGGGGTGGGTTAGTCTTTTCAGCCTTGCCTACAAAAGGGTCAGGGGTGGGAAACCTTACCAATATCCAAAGCCCCGGGGAACAGGTAAGCCCTCCCTGGAAAAGCTCGTGGTTGTCAAGCATGCATCCCAACAACAGACATTGGTCCCCTTGAAGACACCAGTAAATTTCCACTTGTTAAATGATCATTCCTGTTTGTACTGGGTCTTTTGGTAGGGGGGAGCTAAAGGCAGTTCTACCGCCCGGTCAAAAAGAGGCTCACTATGTCCTTTTCATGTATCGGGAGGTCTCTCGGTCTTCACACCAGCTGGACTATGTGCATCTATTTTATTGTTTGGGGGGCCCGCTACTTTGTTTGTGGGTTTTTACGCCTCGGAGTTCTGTTTTCCCCTTGTTCAGTTGGTGTGGGGGCGGTGTGTCTCACTATGGAGTACCCATTACAACTGTATAGGATGTTGTTTCTCCTTTTGTATTTTGGAAAATTTTGGGGTTGCTGTGTATTTTGGGGGGTTTTATTGGGTGTCCTTTGGGGCCTTGTTTGGTGTGGGGTGTTTTAAATTGGGGCCTCCGGGAATTTTTTTGTGTTTATGTCTTTTTTGCATTTTGGTGGTTATGTGGGACTGGGTTTGTGGTTTTTGGTTCCTTCCCTCCTGCAGTTTTGGGGTACAGTTGAGGGGCCAGCCTCCAGTTTGGATAGTGGTTTCATCTTTTACATTTTTGTTTTCTTGGGGGAGTTAGGGTTTCTGTGTACTTGGGGCAGGGTAACATTGCCTAGTTCCAGTTCAATTTTTAGCTCCTTGTGGATTGTATGTTGGCATTTTTTTTATTGATCATGAACTTTTTTATGTTTGCCCATATTTTGCTTTCCCATTTTTTCTGGTTTTTCGGGGCCCCATAATGTGGTTGGAGGCTTGTTTTAAATTTTTGGATTCAAATCCAAGCATTCCTGGGTGTTTGGAATGCCCGTAAGGTTCTGAGGTTGGGCCCTTTTTGACCTGCACAGGGCCTTTTGGTTCCACATGTTTGGAATGCAATTTTGCTTTACCTTTTTTACTGTGGGTTTTCTGGCCCGGGGCGTTAGGTGTAACCGTGTGTTATCTTGGCTGGTCTTACCCGGAGGTACACTTCTCATCTTGATAGACCCATTTGCTGTTAACTCCAGTAGCTTACCCCCCCGTATTTTGTTCCTGGGATTTTTGGGTTTTGGTTCTATGAACTTTTGTCCACAGTTTGGACTAGTATAAAGTCCCAGTCTAGCTGGGTATTTTCAGTCAATAAATTGGTTTGGGGGAAATTTAATATTCATTATTCCCAAATACCAGGGGCAGTTCCTGGTGTTGGGAAGTAGTTTTAGCAGGTTAAATGGGGCATTTTTGCCCCTGTTATTACCATGGCATCCCTGCCTTTTTGGTTTTGGGCCCAGGGGTGTGGTTATCCTTGACAAATTTTGCAGTCATCCTTTTAGCTTGTTATTTTTGAGGTGAAAACCCGAGGGGTAACCGGGGGTTTAGGGGCGTTTTGGCCCTTTCCCCTTTTCTTTCAGCCAGATATCAACTTCTCCTACTGGGGAGTTTGCTGCAGCTCTTTCTGTTTGCTTTGGCATTGGGGCTTTTGGCACCCTTCTGTCCTTGGAGGTGGGTTTGTTTTTGAGCCTTTCCTACAGGGGTTTGGGGAAAGTTTGGTATCCCGGCCCCACGATGGTCAACAGGGTGGAGCACATGTCACATTCTGGCTGGCCCATTGGTCCCCTTTGCCCAATCTGCCCCCTTTTGCAATTTATCACTATTTTGGATGATGCTTGGTAGGGTAGGATGTTATCAGGGTCCCAGGGGGAAAACATTTTTATTTTTGGGTTCATGCCCCAGGTGGGGGTTGCGGTTTTACCTCCCGTACTGTTTTGAGCAGGCAGTCATTTTACATCCCGTTTTTATTTGGGAGGGG
Source organism: Protopterus annectens (assembly GCF_019279795.1). NCBI lineage: Eukaryota > Metazoa > Chordata > Ceratodontiformes > Protopteridae > Protopterus > Protopterus annectens. The sequence goes on from NC_056743.1 coordinate 1,416,907,306, forward strand.
GATATTCCCATTCCTACGGCCCGGGTTTTATGTTTCTTAAAGGGGGCTACTGGGCATGCCTCCTTCTGCCCCTGGGGCGGCTAGGTTTTCCTCCCCATACCTTGCCTGGATGGCCTTGGCTGGGGGGCGTTTTGGCCCAGCCCTATGCTGGTCCTGCTCAGCCAAAATCATATTATGTAGTACCTCCTGACAATTTGGGTCATTGGTTGTCTGCAAGGCCCACCAGATGTGTCCAGACACCGAACCTGCTTGAGCAGCCCAAACACTCTATTTCTTACTGTTTTGCGTGTCCCCTTAGGCTTCCCTGTTCAGGTGTGTGTGCTTTCTGTGGGTGTCTCAGCCCCCTCCAGTGATCCTGCACCCCCACTAGGTGTCCTATGTCCCCAGGAAAGCGGTACAGCGCGCCCAAAAAGCCAGATGTGGGAATCACAGGAGCCACACAACATTCATTAACCCGGGGTCCACATGCCCCAGTTGATGGAAAGCCCTTTGTTAAAGGGCCCACCCCTCCCGGGGGGCTTTGTGCATGTCTCATTTTGCCCCACTATCAGGGGCATTTTCCCTTTTGGGGAAGGGGACATGGTCCCGGAACTTGCTCCCTGGGGGCTGATCCTGGATTCCCCATCATATCCCATTGGTCTCTAAGGGACCTTTCTAGATTCTTGGGAACACAACCTTTTTCCCCTGGGGTTTCCCTTTTTGGGTTCTGTTTGGGGGGGGCCTCCAGCCCACTAGTGCAGGGGTCTCTGTCCCTCATTTCTTTCTGCCATTCCCCCCTGTGATGTCACCTATCTCCTACTCTGTTCCTCCCCTTATGTATCTCTTACACTACTCAGAATGTGCTCATTTGCTACTAACAATCATTTGCATCAGATTGCCTACTAATGCTTAGTTACATGTCTTAGACTCAGCTTCTCCCCTTAGCAACCACTACACGGTGGCCATGTTGTTTTTGGTCTGCTGGTCCCTGCATTGTAAATCCATGTATTGCATAAAACCCACATTTGTGGGTTTATAACCTTCGTTTTTATGTTTTATAAAGCGCAGCCCGTTTGCGCGGGGCTGTGCTGCGTTTAAACACCGGCGATCGCCGAAAAAAATATATATTTATTTTCCATATTTGCATTGGGGTACCTTGCCAATGGCCACATATTTGGCCATTGGCATGCTGCCTGACACATATGCACCCTTTATTTGGAGCTGACAAGGCTCCATTGTGGTTTTTGCAGAAACGTACTCAGTTGTCAACTGAGTACATTTCTGCAGCTAAAACGGCTCTTACACGGGCTGCTTTGGGCTTCCTGGATCGCTAATCTACCTCATTTGCATGCTATTCGGCTGCAAGTGAGGTGATTAGCATATCCACGCCCACTCCATGTAAGAGACGTTTTAGGTGGTCTCTTACATGGACTTTAGGGCTATTCCTGGATCGTAAAGGCTGCATGGAGTCTTACACTACTCTTAGACTCTGTGCAAGCCTTCGTGAATCCTGCCCAATATGTTGCACTAGGTAGTGGAAAGGAATGTCATGCCTTTTATAAAAATAATGCGAAATACAATATGAGTCGGAATGAATGGGAAACATTAAAAAAATTGAGCAATAGAAGTGAATTGGTATTCAAACCGGCTGACAAGGGGGGACAACTTGTAGTTTTACATTTTACCCAGTATCTCAGGATGTGTAATCAACATTTAGCAAATGAGAAAGTGTATAAGAAAGTAGAAATAGAAGACTACTAGAGAGCTATGGAAAGTTATAATGAATTATTACATAAAGGAGTCAGGGTTGAATTATTTGTCTCAAGAGGATATTACACGCAAGTTTCATAGTAAGAATTGTGGTTCTAGAGTGCCTTGGGAACGAGGAATGTATTTCATTGTTGTAGATGTGGTTGGTTTATGTACTAGCATCTAACATAGGTTTGGCTTAGAGGCTATGGAATTCTTTTTGGGTAATACTCCATGTACACAGTATATTATGTAGTTGACATAATTTTGTTTAGAAAATAATTTCTTTGAATTGGATGGATATCTTTATCAACAAAAATGTGGGACAGCGATGGGGGCAGCCTTTGCTGCCGCATATGCCAACTTGTTCATGAGATTTTTTGAAAATCTTTATATTTATAGACATGATTTTTTCAGAATGAATGTTAAAAATACTTTGGATACATAGATGATTTAGTATTTATATGTAAAGGAGGTTATAATAAAGTGGAACAGTTTCTTCAAAAATTAGAGAGTAATAGGTTTGACATGCATTTTGATGGGCTTCGGAAAGGGAATAAAGTGAATTTTCTTGATTTGGCACTGGGGGGGCATAGCAGGTAATAAAATCAGGACTAAGATTTATAGAAAACTTGGACAACACTATTATATTTTCCATAGATCTAATTGTCACCCACACACACACACACACACACACACACACACACACACACACACACACACACACACACACACACATATACCATAGCTTCTATGCCCTATGGTGAATTATTAAGGATTGAACGTTTGTGTAGTGATGTTCAAGACAGGGAAGAAGAAATAAACCATGAAAGTATTCAGGGAAAGGGGGGATGGAGATGAAAATGTAAGACAAGGGTATCTTAGAATATGTAATAAAAATCAGAGTACTGATAAACGTATTAGGAGTTATGAATATAATAGGAAGGTGGTAGGGGATGACACAAATTATTTATATTTTGTTTCAAAATATACCACCTTTTCAAGTACATTAGAAAGTATTTTTAAATATTATTGGACCTTTGTCAAAAGGGAGGTAGACTTTCTTAAAAATGTTAAATTAAAATTTTCCTACACTAGAGGAAGAAGTTTGAAAGATATACTGGTTCATGGGGGATTCAGGAGACCATGTGTTGAAAGAGAGCAAGTAGTAGCTTACAAAGGATCTGTACCCTGTGGCACTTGTTCTATTTGCCAATGTATGGCAAATAATTTTGGAAGTATAAATGGAAGAAAATTTGATACCAGAGGGACTTATAGTTGCCATAGTGAGAACATGATTTATGGACTTTGGTGTCCTTGTCGGTTGTATTATATTGGAGAAAGTAAAAGGAGCTTTGTTACAAGAATTAAAGAGCATGTCAGGAACATAAGGAAGAATATACATTTTAGTCCCATAGCGGAACATTTTAATATATGTCATGGTAATAAACCTGATGGGTTACAAGTCACAATATTAGAACAGGTGTATGATGAATTTTGTACAGCAGATACTATTAAGAATATTTTAAGAGGAAAGGAAGCTACTTTTATTCTGAAATATGGCACATTATATCCCAGGGGACTCAATAGAGAGCTCTCTTGGAAATACTGTTTATAGTATGTCTTTAAGAGCAGCTATTTTAAAACTGATTTTTAAGTATATAATTGCTTAATTAATTCATTATGTGTATAAAAGGTGGAGTCTTGAAAGAAATGTCATATTCTGTAAAGGCTTTTTGGTAAGCCGAGGTGCTAGAGGAATTCTATATTTTAGTAAAAGGTTTCAGTCTGCATTTTTGTGGCAATTTTTTATTGCTGGTTTGGATCTGCTGTGGTTTCAAATATTGTGCTTTGCTGTGTGGTAATTTAAACTGGGAAAATTTGCTTATGTTGGGGAAATTTTATTTATATAGGGATGGGTTTGGCATAATGGTTAGTCTTCACCCGATAGACACAAAGTACAGGGTTTGATTCTGTTCTTGGCTTATTGATTGGGCTTAAAATGTCCCTTCAGGGTAGTTAACCCAGTATTTACCAATAAATGTGTATGTTTCCAGGAAAAAAAGGAAAATACATTTCTAGAAATTTTTTATCAGTTTTATATACGACTAGAGAATAAACCTTATTAGAATATGAAAATATACAATAAAAAAGAAATGGTTCTGAAAAATCTTTTTTAGCATCAGTGCACCTGATTTGGTTATTAATAGTGCAAAAAACAGGAAGAATAAAACGGTGGGAAATTGTTATATAAGAGTTATGAAGAGACATAGAAACAAGTAAAAATAAGTGATAAAAAGGAGATTATGGAAAGAAAGGAAGATGTAAATAAGTCACAGTTATAAAGATTTAAAATTGATGAATGTAGTGAGAAAAGGAATGGCTGTTATGAAAAAATGTAAACAAGATTTTTTTCTTGTGTATCCATGGATTGAGTTATCAGATTATATTAGAAGTGCAGTAAAGCAAAGAAGGACAAGGTTTGAAGATTTCTATGAAGCTGGGGACTTTTTTGTTGAGAATTTTGTTAAACAAGTTACCTGTTAAGGGAAATTTGAAATATAAGGCAATAAAAGAAAGAAGGTGCTAATTGCAAGGTGGAGAAAACTGCAAAACACTGGGCCAGATTCCAAAAGAGTTGCTCTCAGTGTAAGTTTGCCCTGATTCAGAAAGACTTGCTCTCAGTGTAAGTGACTTACTTTGGTGTAAGGCCCATCTGTAAACTGAACGAAAATGAGGCACGCACGGAAGACAGTGGTGCACGGTCCGAACCATAAATTATAACGCCAAAATGGGACCAGCACACAAAAAACAACAGGAAATAACTCCAAGTAATGATTTATTTAAAGGTAGCCAATAAGACAACCTTCCTTAAAATTGCACAAACCGGTTTCGGCTATTAAAGCCTTTATCAATGTGACTTCTTCATAATCAAATGTTAGTAATACAAACAAGTCAACATCCTGGTCCTCTATTTATACCAAAATATTAAAGTGGTATCACCTTCTTCATAACTGATATATTGTTCCTGATACATTGAACAAATAATTGCCACTGTATACTGATGGTACATATTTACACTCACAAACCAAATTTAAATCACATTCCACTAAAATCCTAATAATAGGAATTGCTTGTCTTGAACTATAGTTCTGACCATATATTGTTCATAAATGAACTCAAAAACTAACTGTAATATATGGCCACACTATTTTGTTTTTTTTAATTCTAACAAAGCTCATTAAACAATATAGCAATGAAATCTAATAATATGCATGAGATATGATTTTAAAGTAGTTTAGTTTAACATGACAGTTGTGTTAACATATATAACCATTCATTTAAGGGCCCATACCCAAATGGAAAATGAATCCCTGGACTAACCATCATGTACCTGATATTCATTTAATCCGGGCTTAAAAAAAGCCCCAAGGGTAGTGATGCACTTTAACTCCATGTTGTTTAGTTTGCCATGCCAACCCATCTTGAAGTTCCTGTGAAGTTGGATTTTGTCCATTATAATGAACTTGAATGACGCTGTGGTGTGTTGTTGGCTGTGTTTATATAAGGCATTAGTGATCCTTCTATTTCTTATTGAACTTAAATGTTCACTAATCCTGATTCTAATAGGACGGATGTCTGCCCAACATAAAATGCAGAACAGGTACATTGGGCCAAATATATCACCCAATCAGAGCTACAATTCCCAAAAATATTGATGTTAAATATTTTTGGGTGTTTCTGCTCGTAAATTCTTTAGTTTTAAGAATGTATTGACATGCACTGCAATGTCCACAAGGGTAACTCCCAACTAAAGTATCTCCAAAAAGTGTTGTCTGTAACTTAATGACCGGTGTGAACCTTTTGTAGTGTGTTAACTGAGACTGAATAGTACGTCCCCTACGATAAGAGAAAGCACAGGTTTCAGGAAGGATGTCATTAAGGAATGGATTGGCCTTAAGTATGTCCCAATGTTGGTTGACAATTTTTCTAAACCAAGATGTGTTGTTACCATAGGTAGTGACTAGTCTAATTGGCTGCCTACCTTCTGTTGTAACCTTCTCTCTTTTATTGTACTTTAACAACTCCGTTCTTGGCCTGGCTTGACTCTGTTTGGCCGTACTGGTAAGAAAGTTGGGATTATAACCTCTATCCACAAATCTTGTTGTCATTTCTTGTATTTGTATACAGCATTCCACTTCAGTAGAGCAAATCCTTTTCACCCTCATGTATTGTGACTTTGGTATGTTCTTAATGATGTGGCGGGGATGAGAGCTGGTGGCATGAAGTAAGGTGTTGTATTGTGGGAATTTCCTATGTATTGTAGTAGCCAATGTATGATCCGGTAAACTTTTAATAGCTACATCCAAAAACACAATTTCTTGATAAGTAAATTGTATGTCAAATGGATTATGATTAAGATAATTCCTCCTTACTGCCCCGCCACACCAACCAACAGTCGTCCAAATATCTGCACCATATATCCATATGGTCCATGTAGATATTCCGCTGTACATCATATATGAAAGTCAGTTCATAATACCCCATAAATAGGTCTGCATAAATTGGGGCAAAAGAGGCCCCCATTGCCGTTCCTTTAATTTGCCAGTATGGGTTGCCTTCAAAATAAAAGATTTTTTTTGCAATACATATTGTGTAAGCTGAATCAAAAAGTTGTTAAATCCTGTTGAATATAACTGAGATTGATTAAGCCAGTACGAAACTGCCAAAATACCAGCTTTGTGTGGGATGCTTGTATATAAAGATGTTACATCTAATGTACATAACAGCCAATCCTCCTCTAGTTGTGAGTCTGCAATAATGTTCAAAAATTGTGTAGTGTCTTGAATACGTGACCTAACCATCGGCAATAATGGCTTTAAATGTTCCGTAAGAAATGCAGATAAAGGTTCAGTAAGAGATCCACGCCCTGAAACTATAGGTCTACCTGGTGGATTCATTAGATCTTTGTGTGTTTTGGGTATTAGATAAAGATACTGCGGCATAGGTTCTGGCACCTTGAGTTGCCCAGCCACTTGGGGAGTGATGATATTCTCTTCAACAGCTAAATCAATGAATGAATCGATATCAATTTTGAAATTAGGAGTGGGATCCACTACCATCTTTATATAAAACTGCATTTGAGCCAACTGTTTAAGTGCCTCTGCCTGATATTTTGAGTAGTCCATGACTACAATACCCCCTCCTTTGTCTGCAGACGTGATTACTATTTTTCTATTTTGTTGTAATTGAACAAGAGCTTCACGTTCTTGTTGGCTAAGATTATTACGGCAACCCTCATGTTCCTTAGAAAAATGTAAATCCTTCATTACACAATCTTTGAATATGGACACATATTTATCCATTGGTGGTATAAATGTAGATTTCCCAAACCTGAAACCAATAGATCTTTGATTGTTGGTTTCCTCTGAAAAAAAACAGCTTCAAGTTAAGTGTTCTACAAAACTTATTGATATCATCAACTAATAAATGTTCAGACACTGGTGTTGTAGGTACAAAATTGAGACCTTTATTTAATACATTGTATTGAGCTACCGTAAGTTCAACAGAAGAGATATTAAGGACATTGTTTATTGTGTTGTTATTTGCTTCAATAGTGTTTGGAGATTGGTTGTACCCACATCTGCGCTTATGCTTTCTGCCTGCCCTGCGTTTATTGACCCTAAAGGGATAAATGGTTTCCTTTTGGCTACTGGGGATGCCTGGTTGGAGGAGACATCACCTTCTGTGGTAGACGAAAAATCATCATCAGAAGTCACATTATGTCTCGTATCATATTTTTTAAGAATGGGTCTAGCTCTTTTCTTTCCCCTAGTTGGTTTGTGTGTACCCTCACTGAATCTAACATTTTTTGATGTTACAAAGGGTTTGCCCTTTTCGTAGTCCCCTAAGTCTCTGTTGAATTTATGAATTTTTCTTTTCTTAAGTTCTTCATCAATAGTTGTCAATTCCTTAGCTAGTTGTGATAAATGGCCCTGATAAAAATCTGTGCTAGAGAATGTTTCAGCCTCTAAACAAGTATTTTGTAATTCTGTACCCAGAGTTAGAATGTTTCTTTCATAATATTTTGTAAGACTATCGACAAAAAGCATGGAAGCCTGGTGTTGGGCAATTGCCCAATCCTGTCTCAATTCGTTGTCAATGTTGGCCACTAAAGGTTGCAACTTAATGCAAAGCCCTCTTGGTGTTATATCTTTTATTTTATATGCTTTAAAAAGCTTTAAATGCCATATATTTGTTCTGAGGGCCCTCATTTGTCTATTTAACTTGGAAAAAATAGAACCACATTTTTCTTTAAGATTTATTGTGGCATCGTCTGTTGTAGAGAATTGACTATTACTTAGTCCAAATGCCTCTAGGTTGTCCTTGTCTGCAGAAAGACCTTTTAGAATATCATTTAAATCCATAATTATTATTATATTTGATAAAATTGGTAATATTAATATTCACTCCGTATTAATCCCTATTGGTATATTGCTTGTATATAAAACCACAAGAAATCAAAAAACAAATTTTATTATGGTAAAATGACCAATATCAAAATTTAGGGTATAGTGTTGGTCTGCCCGACCAGAATAATTTAATTCGAACAAATTATACATCCATATTTTGTATCATTGGCTCGAAAAGTTACCATATATGTCTGACGTTGACCCAACAGTCTCTAATAAATTTGGGATGTTAAGGGTGGATTGTATAATTTTGTTATCTTACAATAAGTGGTGCTGTATCCGCTTATTTATCTTTTAAACACCACCGTAAGATTGACACATTACTGGCTATTTGAATCTAGTTTAATCTTCCAAAATGCCCTTACCATAAGTGAAGCAAACTTCAAAACCAATATCATATTGTTTTTAATGCCACCGTAAGGGTTTGGTAAAGTAATGATTATACTTTAAGCCAGAATGCCCACTTGTCCAATTATTTAAGGCCAATATTAATGATAAATAACCAAAAGGACCGAAAGTCACTCAGAACATAATGGCACCAATGCTCCTTAATATGTTTCTTTTAATAAAGAACCTGGTCAGACAGCCCAACAGCATCCCTTGGTTGCCAATTAGTTTAAATGAAAAAAATCAAATTATAAATGTGCAGATATGTAAGGATAATCCACATACGAGTAATTTTAATAGAACTTGTTATTATTTGTGGTTCTAATGAAAGCCCTCAGAAATAAATTATATATGCCAATTATATTTATAGCATATGATATAACAGATATTGCTTGACCATATTAGTTACAACAACCTGTTATATATTAAATGACTTCCATGCCTTGATTTTTGTCTTCAGATCTAAGTTTGTGTATCTTATTATGTATGTTATATTTTGTGTTTTAAATATAGGCTGAAAACAACACCATTATTTTAACTATATATAGAATATATAGAAACAAAACCTTAACGTGATAGATGTATACTAATATATACACTACTATGAAAATATGTGCCAACCATTTTCCAGTTTGATATAATACAAAGGGTAACTATTAATCACGGTGTAACCCTTTGGGATAGAATCCCATATTGAATTGCCAGCACCACAATCTTACCTATTACAAGGACAGACTGAAATAAGGAAAATATAACTAATATCAAATATGTTGAAACCTGATCTAAAACTATAATGTACAATATTTAGATCATAAATCAGTTAAATATTTTCCATGTCCTTAAATTAGCCAGAAATAAAACAATACCCTTCTAGATTATTGGAGCTTCAGACATCACAAGAATTGTTACATGCTTATGCAAACAATTAAATGTTTAATTAAAAAAGCAAAACCGATAACCTTTTATCTTGCCTGGTTATAAATACAAGGATCACCCTAGCCTCAAATCTAAATTCAAAGTGTCTTATTACCATTAATTAGGACTTGTTTTTTACAACAGGCCATAAATGTAGCCTTTGTTTTTAAATAATTTCCACCTGTAAATATCCTTTAGGTAAAAATCATTGACACTTGCCCACACTCATATAATAAACATGGTAAAAAAATGTATAATGTTTTAAAAGTGTATACTTCTTATTGTAATAAGAAATGCAACAATTTGTTTTACAACTTCTTATTTTGAATAACTTCTATGGCTGGTTCATGGTTGAGCAAAATCATTTAAAGATATTAACACATATGCACCCAAGGCCCATCGCACATTCCAATACCCATGTATATTAAAATTGATTTTGGCAAACATAAAGTTATAACATCTTGTTAAGTCCTGAACACTTTGGATTATTAAACAGCGTCGCAGGATAAGCAATGTTCACCCAATAATGCCTGGCGTAGATACACGATGGATTGGGAACAGTTCGTCATATATGCCACTTGCTTGTACTCCGTATGACCCGTTACCATGAAGATTTATATCAAAAATATGGGTATTGTAGTCATGGACTACTCAAAATATCAGGCAGAGGCACTTAAACAGTTGGCTCAAATGCAGTTTTATATAAAGATGGTAGTGGATCCCACTCCTAATTTCAAAATTGATATAGATTCATTCATTGATTTAGCTGTTGAAGAGAATATCATCACTCCCCAAGTGGCTGGGCAACTCAAGGTGCCAGAACCTATGCCGCAGTATCTTTATCTAATACCCAAAACACACAAAGATCTAATGAATCCACCAGGTAGACCTATAGTTTCAGGGCGTGGATCTCTTACTGAACCTTTATCTGCATTTCTTACGGAACATTTAAAGCCATTATTGCTGATGGTTAGGTCACGTATACAAGACACTACACAATTTTTGAACATTATTGCAGACTCACAACTAGAGGAGGATTGGCTGTTATGTACATTAGATGTAACATCTTTATATACAAGCATCCCACACAAAGCTGGTATTTTGGCAGTTTCGTACTGGCTTAATCAATCTCAGTTATATTCAACAGGATTTAACAACTTTTTGATTCAGCTTACACAATATGTATTGCAAAAAAAACATCTTTTATTTTGAAGGCAACCCATACTGGCAAATTAAAGGAACGGCAATGGGGGCCTCTTTTGCCCCAATTTATGCAGACCTATTTATGGGGTATTATGAACTGACTTTCATATATGATGTACAGCGGAATATCTACATGGACCATATGGATATATGGCGCAGATATTTGGATGACTGTTGGTTGGTGTGGCGGGGCAGTAAGGAGGAATTATCCAAATTTGTTGATTATCTTAATCATAATCCATTTGACATACAATTTACTGTCAATATCGGATATCAAGAAATTGTGTTTTTGGATGTAGCTATTAAAAGATTACCGGATCATACATTGGCTACTACAATACATAGGAAATTCCCACAATACAACACCTTACTTCATGCCACCAGCTCTCATCCCCGCCACATCATTAAGAACATACCAAAGTCACAATACATGAGGGTGAAAAGGATTTGCTCTACTGAAGTGGAATGCTGTACACAAACACAAGAAATGACAACAAGATTTGTGGATAGAGGTTATAATCCCAACTTTCTTACCAGTACGGCCAAACAGATTCAAGCCAGGCCAAGAACGGAGTTGTTAAAGTACAATAAAAGAGAGAAGGTTACAACAGAAGGTAGGCAGCCAATTAGACTAGTCACTACCTATGGTAACAATACATCTTGGTTTAGAAAAATTGTCAACCAACATTGGGACATACTTAAGGCCAATCCATTCCTTAATGACATCCTTCCTGAAACCTGTGCTTTCTCTTATCGTAGGGGACGTACTATTCAGTCTCAGTTAACACACTACAAAAGGTTCACACCGGTCATTAAGTTACAGACAACACTTTTTGGAGATACTTTAGTTGGGAGTTACCCTTGTGGACATTGCAGTGCATGTCAATACATTCTTAAAACTAAAGAATTTACGAGCAGAAACACCCAAAAAATATTTAACATCAATATTTTTGGGAATTGTAGCTCTGATTGGGTGATATATTTGGCCCAATGTACCTGTTCTGCATTTTATGTTGGGCAGACATCCCGTCCTATTAGAATCAGGATTAGTGAACATTTAAGTTCAATAAGAAATAGAAGGATCACTAATGCCTTATATAAACACAGCCAACAACACACCACAGCGTCATTCAAGTTCATTATAATGGACAAAATCCAACTTCACAGGAACTTCAAGATGGGTTGGCATGGCAAACTAAACAACATGGAGTTAAAGTGCATCACTACCCTTGGGGCTTTTTTTAAGCCCGGATTAAATGAATATCAGGTACATGATGGTTAGTCCAGGGATTCATTTTCCATTTGGGTATGGGCCCTTAAATGAATGGTTATATATGTTAACACAACTGTCATGTTAAACTAAACTACTTTAAAATCATATCTCATGCATATTATTAGATTTCATTGCTATATTGTTTAATGAGCTTTGTTAGAATTAAAAAAAACAAAATAGTGTGGCCATATATTACAGTTAGTTTTTGAGTTCATTTATGAACAATATATGGTCAGAACTATAGTTCAAGACAAGCAATTCCTATTATTAGGATTTTAGTGGAATGTGATTTAAATTTGGTTTGTGAGTGTAAATATGTACCATCAGTATACAGTGGCAATTATTTGTTCAATGTATCAGGAACAATATATCAGTTATGAAGAAGGTGATACCACTTTAATATTTGGGTATAAATAGAGGACCAGGATGTTGACTTGTTTGTATTACTAACATTTGATTATGAAGAAGTCACATTGATAAAGGCTTTAATAGCCGAAACCGGTTTGTGCAATTTTAAGGAAGGTTGTCTTATTGGCTACCTTTAAATAAATCATTACTTGGCGTTACCATCTGTAAACTGACCTATACGGGACCAGATTCCAAAAGACCTGCTCGTAGTGGAAGTGATCACATACACTGACACCAAGTCTTTTGGAATCAATGTAAAATAAATAAATCTTTTTGGGAAAAGTTAAAAAATGTATATAGTTATGAAGGTTTTAAGGAAATCAATATGGAAATGATATTGTATGAAAAGGGCAGGAGGAACCTGATATTTGCTACAGTTGTCTAGGAATTGTGGAAAAGAAGGTGTGAAGGGCAATTGTGCAACAAAAATAAAAGGGATGAAGATGTATTGCCAGATATAAGAAAAGGTTGTGGAAAAAACTTTGGGGATGTTAAATGGAAAATAAACTGGAATAGAAAAAATATATGCAAAATTGTGTTTTATTATTGATGAAAAAATAGAAAATTATGTAAATGAATGGAAATGGTGTTGCAAGAATATGTAAATAATGTAGCATAATATCTAAAAGTATGTGTGTGTGTGTGTATATATACACACACAGACAAAGCAAGACATACTTTCTTTTGATAAATGCTGTGGGATGTTTTACATCCACCTGAGCTGTCACCAGCTCAGGCAGATGGGACCTCAGTTTATTGACTTATATGAAGGATAGTGTAATCAGAAGTGCAGCATCCCCTTATGCTGCATTGTAGTGTCAGTAGTCCATGTAACTGGGGTAGGAATAGAACCCATAGCCTTCTGATCTTCTCGAAATAAAGGTAAGTGTGCTATCTGTTGAGCTACTGACACAATCCTTCCCTACATTTTACATAAAGTCAGATTCCAATTGGAGCTAGCAAACATGATGCAGTCACTGGATGAGCTTAAACATAGAATGCAGTCACAGATGACAACTGTGTCATCCATTGCCAGTCTCACAATAAGATGTGCCTACAATGCCACAGACAATACAGCTCAATTGTCTTATACTGCCACATCCGGCTTTGCTTGATAGATTTTACTGAGGACACCAAGGCAACCTTTACTAATGTCCCCTTAATGAGTCAAGTCTTTTCAGCCCATATTGTAAGACATATCTACAGAATAAGGAAAATTAAGGAAAGCCACTTCTGGCAGTTAATGTGAAATTGTAGACTCTGCAGTGGACGTTTTCAAAGGTGTAATGGGGCCCACAACAACTCTGGTTTAGGCACAGACAACAGTAGCAAAATAACCAGAGGAACTGTGGTAACTCTATGAATGGTCACCAGCCAAGAGACAGGAATAATTAACGGCACGGGCACTGTGGACCAGAAGCTGCAATGGGTAAAGGAGTTTTCTAACCTGAATATCTGGCTACCTTCTGCTGCATCACAGACTAGGTTATCTGCTCAGGAGTCTCTTGTCAACCTGTTTCAGTCCCTGGGAATTTCAGTGAATGTTAATAAGTCCCAGTTAGAGTCATCCCAGAATTGTATAGGTTGTTCTCTGAGCACTATGTTATGTAGGGATCCACAGCAGTATCTAGCTCATCCAAGACCTTGCCTGACTCTCCCATTTGGTGTCATACCCCCCTCAGCTGTTCAACTGAGAAAAGAAAAAAGAAAAAGAACTTCTGCTACTAGTTTTAAACTGTAGCAAGCTGATTATTGCAGCTTACTACATGCATGCACACTGAAGTTCATTTCTGTACTGGCTTTCAGAAATGTCAGTACAGAAAATAATGCAGGAACTTCCTGATCGTGTCCCCTAACACCTTGTACCTGAGGTAATTGCCCCTTTGTCACCACCCTTGCTCTGCTTCTTGTAGTGCTCATCTTCCCATGAAGGGCATCCTTCTAGTACAAAACTTGGAGTTGCAGTTTGTTTCAGCAACAGTCTTCATATGCCTTAGAGCCTTGGGATTGATGACAGAAACAATCTTTATGATTCTCTTAAGATATTACTCACAAGTTCTTTAGTCTGACCTTGTGTGTTCAATGGTCCCAGCTTACAGATCCTATAACCCTCAGACTAGAACTTTTAATGCTTGCAGATTATATATCAGGTGGTGGTAGCTTCACACTGTTAACCTAATCCTGGACAAGCCATTTCAATGCCACTGTTATACTGGTGATCACCAAGGATGTCTCTGCTCTTGGGTGAGGAGGCAATGCCAAGGTCATGCTGTCAAAGTTGTATAGTCACAGTCAGAAGCCATTTTCTACAGTATTCTGATGTTGAGGCATTTGTCCTCACACTTTAGGTGATTCAGGACTCCCTGCCATAGAGTGCAATAATCATCTACACTGACAATGAATCAATAGCTTTGAATATAAATAAGCCCAGTCGGACTTTCCCAGTAAAAAAAGACAAATAAGTAAAAGTAAATAAATCAGTAATCCATGACAGTTTATCTGGTAAAGTACTGGCTTCCCTGGGAATGTGGTTAGCAATCAGAAAGAGGTTTCTTCACATACAGTATTCCCATATCCTCATTCCTCCTCAACAGAGAAAGAGAGAAGAAGTGAGTCCCCCTTTGCTTATTTGTCTTTTTTTACTGGGAAAGTCCGACTGGGCATGAACCCATTTTCAGCAGAGGTCTGGTAAGAAAAGCACCATTAAAAGCTACAGATTAGTTTTACATAGTATTTAAGACACTGGATGCATAGAGAAAAACAGTACTTAATTTTTATGTTTTGCATAGGATAATGACATTGGAACCTTGCAGAATTTTACAAGAGGAAGCATATTACTGGTTGCAAATAGAATAAATTCTTACGCTTTTACATTTGTAGGAGGCACGTGAATTTTTACTACTAGGTTAGTAGTTTTTGGATTGCAGCTCTGTGGGAAAAGGAGGTACAGTAGAAGAGAAGTGTTAGAACGTGTGTATCATTTTTTGGCCATTTCTTCCTGACATGTCCAGCTTATACTATCCTCCTTTCTGTTTTCTTTATCAGTCTTATGGGGATTAAGTACTGTTTGTGCGTTATTCTCATGCTTTGATCTCCTCCTCTCTCTACTTTCTGCATTATGCCTCATTTCCTGAATTGTGTTTTTCAGGAATCCTGCAACTCCCTTCCATTCTTGTTTCCTTTCCCATTTATTTCTCATTAACTCTGCTTCTACCTTGTTTCACTTTTCCTTAATGTTTTGTAAGCCTGTTTGGTCCTTTGCCTCCCCAACCTCTTCCATTTCCTTCAGACTATCCTCTTTCTTTTTTCCCTCTATTCCTGCTTATTACTTTCTCCTGTTGCTCTTTCTGTAACCCTTTTCTGGGTCTCCCTGAGTACCAAGTAGTTCTACCATTGGGCATCTGGTAGTCTGTATTTCTGTATTAAGTCCACATTGTTTTAAAATTTTTCTGCACCTTCCTTTTCTCTGCATGCCAGATCTTCATCTAACTGTTACACTTCTCCAGATTACTTCATTTTTCTTCCCTCTCTTTGCTCCCACCTTCTATTCCCCATAGTTTTTGTGGTTCCCTTCACCCCACTTCATGTATCTCCGATCTTTTAGTGCTGCTTAATGCATGTCCTTCAGTAAGCTTCTCCAAGTCTTTATCTCTGTCCCCGTTCTTATTAACCTCTTCCTCTTTTTTGTTTCTATCCAGTAACTGACGTTACATGTCAGTGCATACTTTGGGATATGTTGGAACCTGCAGCCCGCCCTTCTTGTTCAGTCTCATTTTTGCCTTGCTCACTCTTTTCCTCTTGCCCTTACTGACCCAGTCCTCTGTCTTTTTACATTTGCTATAGCCTTTTCTCCCTAGGATCTATTTGTATGTTGTGGAGTAGGTGAAGGATTATTGGCAGTCTCATTAACCTTGCTGCATTAATTCTCCCAAGTGCTGTACAAGTCTCCCCCCCCCCCCCCGCCGAGAGTATTCTAGTATCCCTTACCTTTTTTCCAACTTCCTCTAGATTTTTCCTCTGTTGTCTCTCATAATGTGTTCACAATATAGAGGCCTAGAAACCTGAGTAATGCTACCTTTTTTTTATTTCACATATTCCCCTATTCTTCATCCCTTTTCCTAATTTTGGTATCACTGTCTTTTTGTTGTCATACATAGTGTCCTGCTATTTGCCAAAACTTCTCAAATGTCTCTTTATAGCTCCAGTTCATGCAGACAAGTCCTCTGACATTACAATGCAGACATCTGCATATAAAGCAAACTGACATTATATCCTCTCCTTTTTTCAAGCATTGCTAAATTGTGTCTGACTTCCATTGTCTGCTGCTTGATCACAGGTATGCCTAAGAATTGCGGGCACCTTGTTTGGTCACCTGCCTAAACCCGTTCTCAAAAACTCTTCCATTTATATTTCAGTCTCTGAATCTTGGTATATGACCTATATACTGTGTTTGAAGTTTCCCTCACCTGCATTTGCTGCAGTGTATTCCACAGGAATTTCCACCTCACCATATAAAGGCCTTCTACAGGCCTAAGCACACAACTTTCATCTTTCCCCTTCCTATTTCTGTTCCTCCCTGTGCATAAATTCCATCAAGTCCCACTGTTTTTTTTTAACTGCCTTCCTTTCCTTCACTAAGCCATTTTTGTCCTGCTGTAGTATTTTTGGTAGTTATTCCTCCAGTCTTCCTGCCAATAACTTTGCCAAAATATTGAAAGGCATTTTAATTAAAGAGACATGCCTATAATTTCCAACTTCCTCCCTTTCCCCTCCCCGTAAGGTATCCTGGATATTCTGTCCCTCCTCATACTTTTAGATATTTTGCCTGAGTCCTGTATTCTCTTGTACTTATTCTCTAGCACCTTTCACATTTCCTGCCCTACCCTTTTGTAGAACGTGGGGGGAAGCCACCTGGCATTTCAGCTTTCTTCTCCTTCATCTTGTATATGGCTTTCCTTATACCATCATTTGTCACCTCTGCATTCAGTTTGTCTCCTTGTTTGTCCTTCAGTATATTTCCCCTCTGTCTTCTTTCCCTAGTTCCAGTCAGAAATATTTGTCCCTTCCTGATGTTTGTAAATCACTCTGAAGTATTTAAATCTTTCCCTGATTAGGTCATCTTTCCTTCTCTAAATATTCTCCATATCCTATTGTTATACTTTGTACCTCTCTGTCTACCTGCTGCTGCTTGTATTTCTTGGTTAGCAGTTTCACTTGGGCCTCTCACACTATCCACCTGTAGTCCATCCAGTACCATTGTTGAATTTATTCCTCAGTAATAATTTAAGCAATCTAATTCCACTCTTACTGCTTTTTCTGATCTGTAGTGATTCCCCTCCACTTTAATTTTCCAGCTTCTTTCTATAGTACTTCTCAATCCAGTTTCTCAATCACCATTCATTCTTTGCTTCGCTGCTTATCAGTTTTTTCCCTGACAGTTACTTGAATCCCATCCCACCGGTGCTTTTCCAGTTCGTCCCTGTCTTTCAGATTGTCTTGTACTGACTCCTTTATTAGTGCTTGCAGTGTTTCCTTGTCCCGTCTCCTTCCACATACAGCTGTCCCACCACCACCCCTTGTCAGTGTTTTCTATTCCTGCACCCTTACCTCAAGTCTCACTGCTGCGCAACCTCATATCTGTCTTTCCTGTATTTGGATCACTTCCATTATTTCCATTACATTTACCCTCCCCACGAACCTGTCCAACCTACTTGATTGTACCACATTATTTCTTGTGAAGGTATATTCCCTGTCAGTTGGATACCCTCTTTAATTCCTTGTGATAGTTATAGGCTCATCTTTTAGATGTAGACCTTCCTGCCTTACAGCCTGAGATTTTCTGCTTCTTTGGTGACACTGTGGTCCCCCACCGAATTATCTCTGTCTCTCTCATCCATTCTTCTCTGTACCCAGTTAGCAAAAAAAGTTTTTGTAGACTCTGTCTTCATCACTGTTTGGTGCATATGGGTTTCCTACTGTTCAGCGTGCCCCTTCTACCCTTCCCGCCAGATAATCCATCTGTCTACCCAACTTTCTATTACTGTATCTGTGTTGGTCTGGCGCTCCCTTCATACTACAGTTACTCCTACCCTCTTTCCACTCCCTGCTTTTTATCCATTACTCCATTTGAGTAGTCCTAATAGAGTATCTTCTCTGATTTTCAGTTTTGTTTCTTGTACTGGAACAATGTCTCTACCATCCTCTTTAACTTTTCCTTTAGTCTCCTTTTTTGGATAGGATTTGATGAAACCCCAGTGCTTTGCATAATTAACTTTATTTTCCTTGTTGTTGCTGTCCACCCCTCCCTGATTTCCCACTTTCTGCTATCCAACATAACTCTTCCTGTGTGCCTAACCACAGAGCTGAACTTTGTGTTCTTCGGTGGCTGCCTATAATTGGACCCCTTCTCTCCTTTCTCAGCATCTGGATCTCAGCCTTTTAGCTCTTGGATGTGTATAGGTATGCCCTGGATGTGGGCTTATTAAGACTTTCTTTTTTCCCCTTCCACTGTGCCTCACACTAACGCATTTCATACCAACCTAGTACTGATGACACAATCTTTTTATCTTACAGCATTCCCATTCATTAGTAGTCCCTCCCACTCTTGCAGAATGGTCTTGTGCTTCATCTTCATTTTTATGACAGTTCAACATTTTTTACTTGCAGTTGTATAGCTCTTTACTAAGATACTTATACACCACCATTCCTTTATTTTACATTTGTTCTTTACTTTTCCTGTTTCTCCCATGCCCCCCCCCCCCCCCGTTACAACAGCAATTACTTATTTTTTCAAAGATTTGGATATTGAACTTATATTTACTGCAGTTTATTATACACCATTAAGTACTTATGAAAAATACCTCACTTGCCTTGGAGGCTTGCCCCTATACCCCCTTGACTGCATTGCCCATCATTGTCCTAGGACTTGATTCAGCCCCTCCCATTGTTTGCAGAGTTTTTTTGATGTTGTGCTCCCTGGCAAGTGTCTCACAAGATGAAGCTCTGTTTCATTTAATACATCCTTCTTGCACTGTCCACAGTCATCTGCATTTCAGTATCCATTTCTGTGGTCACCATTGGTCCTACTGTAGTCTTGCCTTACACCTCTTTGTGTCTGCCACCCATCATACATGCTTCTATACAGCTTGTTTATTCCCTCATTTGTCCAACAGTTCACTTCTGGGTCACCTGAAACATCCAACGCATCATCATCCCATCTCTTTAGAGCTCTCCCTTGTCTGTTTCTGCTCCTTTGTTTTTGTGCTGGTATCTCCCTTGGGAAGTGCTTCTCATTCTTTTGTCCTTTTGATATAACTCTTTCATGTGTTTCCCCTCCGCAAACTTATCTCTTCTTGTTTCTTCTCATCTCCTTATGTTTGCCTTTGTGATTTATTTTCAGCTCATCTCTTCTGCTGGTGAGCAGCAGCTCTGCACTTTCTAAACTTTTCTTACCTGTGGGCGTTTCAGCATCTGGCATTGCACATCCTTCCAGTGTCTCTGTGTCACCTCTCCTACATCTAAGTTTGCTCTTCCAGTCCATGTCCTGCAGGAAATTCAGATTTTACTGTCTGGGTTGTTTAACTTTCTAAACTTTTGAGCATCTTCCATATTGTGTATCCTGAAACATTCCACTTCCTACTGTGATAATTGTAGGGTGTTTTAACCATGCATCTGTTCCATTCGTTAGTTCATTTAATATCTCCAGCATAGACGTACTTCTCCTATATGTTTCTGAGTAATGCTCAACTGTTTTTTTGACCATCTCTGCAAATGAGATAACTACAAAGTCTTTTTTTGCTTGCCTTAATATTTCATTTTTTTTACAGCAAAGGAATGGCAATGTGTGGGTTTGCTTTTTGCTACTGCTTGCAACCGTCTCACTCTGTATATCCTCTGTATTAGTGTTTATTTCTTGGTATCACAAATCTCTCATGTAACAGCTGAATTACAAATTGCTCCAGTTCACTGATGTCCTTCGTGGTTCACTGTTGCAGTCATGACTGTAGGGTTCTTCCTGCCAGCAGCAGCCCTCGATCAGCCAAAATCCCAAAGTCTGGATTGGGCGTCATCTGAGGTCGCTTTTATCCTGACGTCAATGCGCCGGAAGTATAAAGACCTCAGCCGATGCCATTACCCCAGTCTTTCTTGCCGCGCGGTGCCCTGAGCAGTTCTCTGATGCCGGTCAGCATACTCCTGTCTGTTTTTGGATTTACTTCCAGGATTTTTCATTTTATAAGATAAGTACCCCGTTGGGGAGGTCTTTTTCTTGCTCCAGTCAGATGTCAGAAAACGTTAATAATTGTATTTCTTTTGGAAAACAAATACCTCATAGGGATTTTCACTCTTATTGTATTCCTTGCCTGGTGCCTGACCACGACGTTGCTAATTGTGGGTTTTGTGCTAAATTTAATCAGCGTACTATTAGGCATAGGTACAACTTTGCCTTCTACTATTTTGGTAAAAGGTTTAATTATAATATATCTTCGGATTCTTTTCCGGCTTCTGGTGTGTGCAAGAGGCGCAAAGATAAAGACAGGCCTCCGAGGTCCAAAGCAGAGGATATTACTCAGTTATTGCCAGTTGCTGGTTCATTGGTCGTCAGTGAGGCGCCTTTGCAGCACCTGTCGTCTGCCTCATTTGAACCAATTGCCTATACCAACTCTGGTGTGGAGCTGATGGGGCCTTCAGAATTGCCAGGGAATGGACCTTCAGATACTACTCCCTCAGTTGGGTCCGGAGCCGGTAGGCGGGTACCAGCTTCTGAGACAGTTTTCCGGCCTTCACAGCTTCATGTAAATATGGATTCAGTTTTGCATTCTAAGACAATGACTTAGGCTCCAGCTAAAAAGAAATGGCAAGCACAGACACCTTTTGATCAGGGTCCTAGGCCTCAAAGGCAGATGCTTAGGATGGCTGAAGATTTGTTATCTATGATCAGGGGTTCTCATCCCCCTCCTGACAAAAAGCCTAGATTACAGTCCTTCAGACCAAATTTCTGTTTCTTCTGTTTCTTCCCTTGGGCAGGATTGTTCCTTTCCTCCTTATGAGGATTCTGATGCTGAAGATTCCTTTCCTTCAGCCTCTCCTCCTGGGAGTTATTCTTTTGTTTAAACTTTGCATGATATGAGGGAGCATTTTCACTGGGAAGGGCAGGAATTCTCTGACACCAAGAAAAGGCTTAGGGATTTTCTTCTTCTCCCACAGCATAAGCCTCTTGCTATTCTCCCTGTATTGGACATTGTAGATGATGTTTTTTTCAGAAGCTTCCCTCTCTCCTTATTCTTTTCCCCCTGCTCTGGTCAAACCGAATAGGTATTATAGGGTTCCAGATTCTCACAAGTTTCTTTTTAAGAATCTTTCACCTGATCCAGAAACAATTTCTCAGTGCCCTAAGGGTGTTAAAGTGGCCTCTGCTAAACATCTTATTCCCTCTGACCAAGAGTCCAGGGCTTTGGAAAGATAGAGTAAATACATTTATACTTCTGCTACATTGTCTATTAGAGCTTTGAACTGTCAATTTCATATGCTAAAGTATCAGCAATACCTTTTGTCTGTATTTAAACAAAATATGTCAGCTGTTTCTATTGGTGCGGATGATAAGGAGTTACAGGATTTATTGCATGCTATTGAACAAGTGGGTAAACATACCCTGCATTGTGGTTTTGATTCTTTGGAAGCTTCTTGTAGGGCTGCAACAACTGGCGCAGTTATTAGAAGACATGCTTGGTTAAAGGAACAAAGCTTGCCGGATCAGGTTAAAGCCAAACTTTTGGATGCCCCTTTGCAGCACGATGTTTTGTTTGGGACCAAAGCTGAAGAGGTATTAAAGAAAATGGAGGACAAAGCCAAATCTATGCAGATGGTTAAGGATTTTCTACAGGTGCAACCTCCTAGATTTTGCAGGCACCGGCCAGCTAAACCTTGGTCCTTTCCGAGCTTGGACAGGCCTCAGAGAAGCAGATTCAGGCGTTCCAGAGGTAGGGGACAGGCACAAACCCTTGTTAGTAACAGGCAGTGGACTGCCCCCTCTCCCAAAGGAGGTGAAGATAAGTCTCAACCCTACTGGAAACTGTCTTTATGACTCTCCCTTTCTGGTTTCAGGGGCTCCTCTCCTGGAAGCACCTTTGGGAGGAAAGATTTGTCTTTTTTATCAAAATTGGGGCCGCATAACCTGGGACAACTGGGTTCTGGACATAGTCTCAAGAGGTTACAGATTTCATTTCCACACCTTGCCAAAACCGAACAGTTGGCCAGATCTGCCAAATCATCAATGGGCAGAGGCACAACTGCAGGTTCAGTCCCTCTTAGCTATGAGGGACATAGAATTGGTACCAACTTTAGAAATAAGGCAAGGTTTTTATTCAAGACTTTTCCTGGTTCCCAGGAAGGAAAATTCGTGGAGACCAGTTCTGGACCTTTCCGTACTAAACACCTTCCTAGATGTACCAAAATTCAAGATGCTCACTCTGCAGCAGCTGCTGCCTATGTTGGATGGTGACTCTGGACTTAAAGGAAGCTTACCTGCATATTCCTATAAGGCGAGAGTGCAGAAGGTATCTGAGATTCAAAGCGGGCTCAAAGCATTACCAGTTCTCTGTGCTGCCCTTTGGCTTATCTGTGCTGCCCTTTGGCTTATCTCCTGCGCCCAGGGTCTTTACAAAGTGCCTGGCACCAGTGATGGCATTTTGCAGACAGAAGGGGATTCAAATATACCCTTATCTGGATGACTGTCTTATTCAAGTGGACGACAAAGACACTCTACTTCAGCATCTAGCTTTTGTGCAGCATCTTCTACAGTACCTCGGATTCACAGTGAATCTAAAGAAGTCAAATCTTGTGCCCACACAACAAATTACTTTCCTGGGTGCTCTTCTGAGTACTACAACCCAGATGGCTTCCTTGACACCAGACAAAAAAGCGCAACTGGCTTCTTCTTTCCAACACCTGGCTTCAATGAAACAGCTGACTGCAAGAAAGGTTCTGCAGGCTTTACGTTACATGGCTTCCTGCATTCTCCTAATACCATATGCAGGACTGCATATGAGGAAACTATAGTGGTACCTCAAGAGTGTGTGGTCTCAGCATTACCACAGTTTGGAAACAGTGATCACGATTTTGCCTTGTCTACAGCAAGAGTTTTTTTGGTGGGCCGAAGCCTGTCGCCAGAACAAGGGGAGGCCTTTTTGTCCTCCACCAACCAACCAAGTTCTGACAACGGATGCTTCAGATTATGCCTGGGGAGCCCACATGCACGGGAGATGTCTTTAGGGTGT
The DNA here is from genome assembly GCF_019279795.1 of Protopterus annectens. Lineage (NCBI taxonomy): Eukaryota > Metazoa > Chordata > Ceratodontiformes > Protopteridae > Protopterus > Protopterus annectens. Next base: position 1,416,930,966 of record NC_056743.1, read on the forward strand.
TTGGACAAAGGAGAAAATTCACCTGCACATAAATTTGAAGGAGATGCTCACCATTCAGAATGCTCTGATAGCCTTCAGGGACTTTCTTTTACCAGGGCAGTTGTTGATAAAGACAGACAACACTACAGTGATGTGGTACATAAACAAGCAGGGGGGCTCTCACTCTTACCCCCTGTGCAGGTTAGCCATGGCTCTGTGGTACACTGCACTGACCTGCAGAGTCCACTTACAGGCACAATTCCTGCCAGTAAAAGACAACACTCTGGCAGACATATTGAGCAGGACACTTTTGGATCCACACGAATGGATGTTGGATGTTCGGATATTCAGGATGATAGTACAGGCATGGGGATGTCCGGACATAGATCTTTTTGCATCCCCTCAGAATCATCAACTTCCAACATTCTGCACCAGGACCTACCACAAACTAGCATGGCAAGTGGATGCCCTCTCATTCAGTTGGAAACACCTCTCAGTATATGCTTTTCCTCCTTTTCCTCTTCTACCTCGGGTACTTCTGAAGATAAAACAGGACAGACCACAAATGATTTTACTGGCTCCCAATTGGCCTTGGCAATTCTGGTATTCCACTCTGATGAACCTAGTTCAGGAGCCTCCCTGGATTCTGCCTCAAATCCCTCATTGACTGTCTCAACAGGATGGCCGGATCCTGTACAGTCATGTCAAAACTCTGAATCTAGCTGCCTGGTGGATCCAGGGTCTGTAAACACCTCTAGGTTCATAGGTTCATAGATTAGGTTCATATATTAGTACTAGGCTAACTGCCCTTGCGAGATATTTTAAGCCTAGCCAATTATCCCTTGTGAGACTCAAACCCTGCACCTTATGTTTGTAAGGTTACTCTTTTCATAGCAATCCATTACTCTTTCCAAACAGGTAATGGATGTAATCCTTGAAGCTGGATGGCCCAGCGCTAGGAAATCTTATGCAGGTAAATGGAAAAGATTTTGCTCCTGGAATCAAGTCCAAGGTGGTGATTCTACTGTTCCGAACATTCCTCTGATTTTAAAGTATCTGGCAGAGTTGTTACATATCTTTTTCATCTATTAAGCTTCATGCTTCTGCTATTTCTGCACATTACAATATGGATCCTCCGATTTTTTTCTCATCCAATACTTAAACAATTTCTTAGAGGGGCTAAGAATGTTCGGCCCCCTATAAGAGCACCTGTTCCCACTTGGGATCTTAACTACATTTTGGAAAAATTTACCTTGTCTCCTTTTGAACCTGCAGCTTCCACGGATTTAAAATATTTGTCTTGGAAAACTGCTTTTCTTTTGGCTATAACCTCTGCTAGAAGAATTTTGGAATTGCAAGCACTCATGGCTGTGGAGCCCTTCATTATTTTTCATCAGGACAGGGTATCCCTAAGGACTAATCCTACCTTTATGCCTAAGGTGGTTTCGGCAGTGGCCTTCAATCAGACTATTCATTTGCCTACTTTTTATCCTAATCCTCAAAGTGAGGAAGAAAGTCTTTTGCACTCTTTGGATGTGCACAGGCAGCTTTGTTTTTACCTGGACAGGACCAAGATATTCAGGAAATCTGACCAATTGTTTGTCGCTTATGCTCCTACTGTTCTAGGGAAAGCAATCACTAAGCAAACTATTTCTAAGTGGATTGCCCACTGCATCAAGTTCTGTTACTCTTTTCATAGCAATCCAGTTCCTGTTAATATTAGGACTCATGCTACCTGAGCTACTGCTACTTCAGCAGCCTTCCTTTGTGGGGTTCCTACCAAGGATATTTTAGAGGCTGCTACTTGGAGTTCTGTGCATACTTTTTCTAAGCATTACAACCTCCCTCGCTATTCTAAATCTAGGGCCGGTTCTGCTTCTGCAGTTTTGCAAGATTTTGTGGCTGCTCCTTCTGTTTCTCCTCCAGCCACCCTTTCTTAGCTTTGGGACTCAACCCTACAGTCATGACTGCAACAGTGAACCACGAAGGACATAGTACAGTTGTGTACTCTTACCATAAATGTAGATGTTCGAGTGTGTTCACTGTTGCAGTCTGAGTTACCCTCCCTCCTACCCCCTCTTTTATTTTTTCTTTGAGTATTGTCTGTTATGAGGTATTTTGGCTGCTGAGGTTTTGGGCACCTGACATCTGGGGCAAGAAAAACTGGGGTAATGGCGTCGGCTGAGGTCTTTATACTTCTGGCGCATTGATGTCAGGATAAAAGCGACCTCAGCTGACGCCCAATCCAGACTTTGGGATTCTGGCCGATCGAGGGCTGCTGCTGGCAGGAAGAACCCTACAGTCATGACTGCAACAGTGAACACACTCGAAAATCTACATTTATGGTAAGAGTACACAACTGTACTTTGCTTACTCTCACTTACCCTGTCTTCTCTTGTATTCCAGTTATCTATTTACTTCTTCTTGAGTGATAGTGATTTTCAAAATCATCCATCTTTTTTCCCTTTTTATTATGTTTGTTAGCTCCTGTAGTCTACAAATCTCTTACTGCAGCTCAGCTTTACTTGCTTCTTTATCTTCCTCCGGGTCTTGCAACTTTCCTTATAGCCCTTGCACTTCTGTCTGCTGCTGTCCTAATTGTTTCAAGGAGCTCACATCCTGGCCTACTGTAATTACCTTTTCAAACAAAATGCACAATTACTCATCCTTATTTGCAGCTGTAAAAGCAGCCATTTTTCATCCTTTTTTCCTGCTCACTCATTTTTCCTTCTGTTTTTTTTTCTCCCTGAGAATGCTTTTGTTATCCATATTTCTGTAGACCCTGTCCAGAGATTTGGGCATATGCAGATATCTTGGCTGGGCTGTCTAGCAGCCTCTCCTTCAATAAAACTATCCTTTTATCCATCCTTCTGCACAGGACTCTGCCTGATAGCTCCACTTCCAGTACCCAGTTGGCCCACTTGCTTTATGAGGGCAAAAGCCAAGCATCCCCTGACAAGGCAAGAACCATATGACCCATTTGTTTTTGCCAGAGAAGCATAATTGACCCGTACATTCCCCTAGCAGCAAGATTATGGTGGCAGGTTGACGGGGAGGTCCTATGAAGCAGCCTATCCGCTGAAGTTGTGCCCTGTGTGTTTAGAGAGAGACACACACACCTTCCAAGGTTGCTAAGTGCTGTGGTCAGTTTTTATAGCTTAGCATTGTGCTCTCCAGACTTCTGCTCCACAGGTCCAAAACTGTCTGTCTGCTAGATGTCACCCAAGTGACAAGACAGAACTGCCTCACTCCCCCAGGATAGATGAGGTACCAGTGACCTCTCATTTCCATTCTCCTGTAACATCCCCTGCAGCAGTCTTGTCAGTAGTCAAACACGGAAAATACTTGGGATATAATCAAGGCTTCCTTCTTCCCTCTCTCTGCACCTTTGAGGCATGTAAACAAATAGATATTTTGTGCCCAAGATAACTATTAAGACCAACCTCAAGTTTTCTATCCACCTTGTGTATTCTTTCCAGACTAATTGAGTGGAAGAGAATTTGTTACATTGCATGCATGTCAACAGATCACTCTAGTTTTAGAAGACAGAAGCAAAGCTTTAGGAAAAGTCATATTTATTTGTATCTTTTTCCAACAGAAAAGTGACATTAAAGGTTTGTTGATTGTATTAAACTTCTTTATGCGAAGCACAGCAAATTTCCCTGTCACTGTAAAGCACACCAGAGCAGTGGTTACATTTGGGGCCTTTGTCCAAAATGCATCCTTAGGTGGTATTTGAGCAGAAACTTATTGGGCTTTACCAAATTCTTTTGCAAGTCACTGCAAAGTATGTGTGACCTCTCTATCTAAGTCTTTGTTTGAGACCAAATTTATTGGAGATATTTGCCTATGAGGAAGACCACATAGGAAGAGGAACTTGGAACTCCGTCCTGCTAATGTCCACTTTCGCATTAGATGACTAAGATCTAGACAGGAATGTCTGCTCACAGAACATTAAGAATAAAATTGAGGGAAGGTAGCCTGAGATAGTTTCAGGTGCTGATCTGCCTAAATACATTTTTGCTGCTGTTGCAGAAGAGGTACCTGATCATCCACACTTACAATTACAGTGTAGTACATAAGCCTTTATGTTCTTTATATGAATCACTGCAGACATAACCTTTGTGAATTCTATTGCAGACAAGCTCTGACATCCAGTCCAACTTCCAACAGCTTTATGCGCCCCCAAGGCTGTATGTATTCTTCCTCCCTTGAATGACAGCACATTACCACTATAAGGAGGTATCTGTCCATGCTGTCTTCATTTATTTCGCTGCATGCACTTCCCACCCTCCACTGTGTTATATTTCTTTTATCATCAAAAAACAAAGAAGTGGTGTTAGTTTGACAACCAGATTTGACACATATGTTCCTTGTTAAAGAAATTTCTCTTTTTTAATTTTTGTGATTTTGCTGTGTGTGATATTATGTTTTTGCGGATAAGGTGTAGCTGGGGGTATGCCTAACAGGGTATATCCACTCCTGAAAAGAACTGAAAGTGCATGTATGGATGCCAGTTCCCCCACAAAGACTTTTATTCAGTGTTTTTTTTTTCCTTGGGCCCTTCTCATAACATGTTATTTTGCAGAACTTATGTCAGCTTTAGCAAGGAGTCACGGGAGTTCTCCAGGAATGTCTAGGTGAAAAGTGACTGGAATCCATTCCTACAAAAGCTGCCCTGTCAAAAGGTCATCAGTCATCCTTCCTGGACTCCCCTTTCCCCAAGAAAGTTTAACAAGATAAGGATGCAGGCTCAGTGAGGGAAGGATAAAGAGGAGACTAGGGACAATGTGACTGTCCCAGCTGAGCCCCACAGCCTTGAGGGCACTGGTCCCATAGAAGTGCTTTTGCAGCCCCTGGATCCAGTGTCATGCTGCTGAGGTCTCTTGTAGTGCCCTTTTACAAGTCGCCATACCTTTGGCCCCTAGCATGTCTTCCCAAACTGAAATCATTCTCCCAACATTTAGTCCAGATGCAAGTTCACTATCATCTGTTATTTATGCCCATTTCATGTTTTTTCTTTTGGAGAATGGGAGATCTCTGTAGTGCTGCTTCGACAGGGCATCCATAATTGAAACGTAGATGCGTGGAATTCTTGGTTGCATCTCTCAGCCTCCAGAATGGCATCTTTCACCATTTTGATGACCTTGATATGTAAGTTTCAGTTATCAAGACGTTACCATCTCCTTCAAAAGAGATATATCCCTCTTCATAAGGAGAGAAAGCTAGACTCCTCTGAATCAAAAGGGAATGGGAAAAATTTTGTCTACCAGTCACAGATGTCCTCTCTCCTTGGATATGATATAGATGATAAGGGTACCCTGTCCCCTGGTTCTTCACCATTGGTCATCTCATTTGGTGAGACCTTAACTATTATTTGGACTCCAAGTGTGAAGAAAGGCGAGGAGAGTTCTGAGGCTCAAAAAAATATATGTAGAGCTTTTGGACATGGACACTGACAGACATCTAGCTGTTCATCCTGTCTGCTGAATGCTTTTAAATGGGACTTTTGGAATATAACTCCTACCATCCTGCACTAGTCTTGGACGCTTTTAATTTTTTATAGAAGACTTGAGTAGTAGAGCCAACTGTGGTGTCCAAAGATGCTGCCAAGGGGTCTAGAGTTTTTTCCAGTCCAGAACTGTTCCCAGTAGCTACTAGATTTCAGTGTTAGGCCAGTTTGAGAAAAGAAAATATGTAGCTCAACAACACCGATCTTTAGAGATATCAGCTATCAGACCCATATCATTGTCAGGTTGCACTTCTTCTACATTCAGCACACAAAGTAGGGAGGTATCTGATACCACTTTGAAGGCAGAACTGAACCAGTCTGTCCAGTCAACTGTGCAGATATGCAGGTATCACATTAAATATGGGCATGAAGCTATGGATGAAGCATTTAGGTTGCTACTATGGGGTCTGTTACAAAGAAGCGTTCCTGGCTGAGAATACAATCCTTGCCAGGTGACATGAATGCACAGCTTCTTAATGCACCTTTAGAAAATGAGTTATTGTTTGGATCACTTTCCTAGGAGCTCTGTAAAAACTTGACTAGAAGTCAAGAATACTGAGTCAGTTAATGAGCTGCTTCATCCACATATTCTTCACTGTGGTAGGAATACAATTTCAAAATCTGACCTCTTTACCAACATCAGACCTAAGAAAAGGAAGGAGAGGGAAAGAAGGCCTTTCAAAAGAACAAATGAAGAAGGAACCCCGAGGGTCCTCAGGGCCAAAACTCCTCCTCATAAAGAACTTGCAACATTATTACATCTCTTAATCTCTCTATCCCTTCTTCAACCTGCACTGCAGCCCTTCAACCCCTTACCTATAGCAGACCTCCACCAAAATTGAGGTACATCTAGCACATTTTGCAGAAACTGTAAATGTTAGAGAACAGGTGGGTAGTCCATGTTGTAAACTAGGGTTTCAAGCATCAGTTTATATCTGTTTCAAGCTTTCTGGGGATGCCTCTGGTTCTTCCCCCACTGGGAACTCTTATCCAGCATCCAGCAGGGTGTATTACAAAAACTTGAAAAAGGGGAAGAGGGTACAGGTTTTTACTCAAGGCCATTCTTAGTGCCAGAAAAGGGTCTTTGAATAAAATCCACAACCTAAACCAGTTTCTGAAGGTTTCAAAGTTCAGAATTTTAATGCTGTATGCTGTCCTGCCTCCCCTATTGACTCTGGTGCTGATGGTTATCCTGGATGTAAAGGATGCCCTTCTCTACATTCCAACAAATGAGACCACATGTGCTATCTCAGTTTCAAAGCAGGAGGATTCCACTATCAAATAATCTTTCAATTTGGTTTGGCTACTGCACCTAGGGCATTAAAAAATGCCTAGCTCTACTAATACACCACTGGGTGGGAGGTTGGCGTAATGGTTAAGGTGCTTACCTTAGAAACACAAGGTGCAGGGTTTGATTCTCACATGGGGTAATTGGCTAGGCTTAAAATGTCCCTTGAAGACAGTTAGCCTAGTACTAGTCCATGAATCTATAAATCTATGAACCAAGGGCACATGCATATATCCTTTCCTGGATGACTGCCTTAACTAGGCCCAGTCTCTAATGTAGATACATAGGGCACTGATTTACCCTCCTAGTTGCTTTCAAAATGTGGGTTTTCCCTGAGTCCCTCCAAATCCCATCTGGAACACTCCAGGACAGTATGTTTCTCATGGGTCCTATTAAACTCCAGCCAGAAAAAAACCTTTCTGCACCAGGAGTGGTAGTTGGCACAGAGGATAAAGGCTGTATTCTGCAGTCCCTGTGATACATGGTATGAGTCTCTCAGACCTTGAGCAAGGCAAATAATCAGACTGTGCAAGGTGTAGTGAGAATTTGTGCAGGCTCCTCAATGGTCCCCATGGACCTCAGGCCTTATAACTAGCTACCTATGAACCTAGGCTGTAGTAGACTTCCTAGCTTAATTCATTGAGGATATGGCCCAGTGGGAGCCTGTTTTGTAAGGAAGTTTTTTAGACTTCAGCAGTACATGGAATTTATCATTCTTGTGGTTCCCTAAGCAAGGCTGCACATGAGAAAACAGTGGTGTCTCAGGAGAGTTTGGCATCAGCAAACGCACTCCCTGGAAAAGCCTATTCCTTTCCATAATGTGAGAGATCTGATGGTGGAGCCATCATGTACGACTCAGTATGTATGCTGCTTTCGAAGAGGTCAAGACCCTGATAACAGATTTCTCAGACACAGCTGGAGGATCCCATTCATCCAACTTAAGAATTCAGGGCACACAGATCAACAACCAGATCAAGAGGTACAACAGTATTAACATGATGATGGAAATCATCCTAGACCTCAAAGCTGTTATAGAACAAGACCACCTTATTAAAATGAATATTAATTTCAGCTTATTAATAATGCTATAATATGATTGTTAAAAAAGCAAATATAATTTGTATGCAGGGCTTGGAAAAATACAGCTTCATAACTGACAGTATTACTGTTCATTTTAACTGCATTATTTTAGTATGTAATAAGAGAGAATAGTACGTGTTGCATGAAGTGAGGCATGTAGCTATACAAAAAGGAATTTGTTAGCCTGACTCCTCCAGGCTAAGAGTGCATTGTTGCTAGAGCAGGTTTGAAACATCCAAGGTCAGAAACAAGACCCTTTGGAAGCAGGTGAATCATGTATAGGAAGGTGTTCACGTGAAGTCTAAATTGAAAATCATCAGGGATGAGAACATTTGCAAAGTTTTCTATAGGACACAGTCATTATAATGTCATGAAATTGCATGAGCAGTTTGATAAGAAAATGTATAAAATTACAGTTTTTGTATGTAAAGTGAGAATGCTTCATCAAGAATTATGAAGAATAACTCCCAGCACTGTAAGAATAAAATTTCTGTTTGCACATCCTGAAGTGTTGTTCCTGACCAAAGGCATATAAGGTAAATTCTTAACGTTATTTATTTATGACTTTAACAAAGCCACCAGTTTGGAAGTCAGGGGACTTTCACTTTGTTACGATGGCACGACTGTAATGTGCATAAGTAGGAGGGATGAATTCTCATTGCCTTTGTAGTCTAGTTTTACAAGTATGGCACATAGCTTTGGAACTGGGTACAACTCTTCATGAGTCTTATATTGGAATATCTTGGCAGACCACCTTAGCAGGACAGTTGCACAAACCTTGAAAGGAAACTTGGTAGGAAAAATTTTCAGGGCCTATTGCACAGATTATGTGCGCTACAACTAGATCTTTCTACTTCTTTTAAGTCCCAAAAAATCTCAGGAAGTTGTTCTCCAGAAGACCATTCAGAGAGGCTTAGAGGAGAAGGTGTCCACTGCCAGTGTAGGTCTATTTATCTATGCTTATCCTGCATTCAACTTTCTCCCCAGGGTGATTAAAAGTTGAGAGAGGAAAGGCAAATGATCTGCACCCTTTTGATTCCAAACAAGGGAACTTTGGTACACACAAACCTGTGGACTCTAAAACTAACAGCATGGATGATATAATCTTGCTAGCATTTGGGTACCTTTCTTACGGAGTACTAACTAAAGATTATGATTTAAGCTAGGAGGCCTATCACAGGGAATCCTACCTGGCTAAATGAAAGAGGTTCTCCATTAGGCACCAGAAGACGAATTACTTTCCCAGTGAGATAGGAGTGCCTTTAATTCTTCAGTATCTCTTTACTACAGGGTTAACCTTTTCCTCAGTGAAATTGCATCTATCTGCTTTCTCAACCTGCATGCCTTTAGCATTTCTGATGTTGATCATTCCCACTGCTTCAGTGGCATTTTGGGTTATCTCCCACAGTAAACCAATACTGGCCAGCTTTCAAAAACGCAAACTCTCCTCCTTCTCGTCCTGTGGCAGCTGAGTGTCTGAGCTTATAATGAGGGGGGAGGGAAGCCTTCGGTTATCACAGGAGGTGAGTGTTCAGTCATTTTCTGACACCCAAAGAAGAAAGTCCTCTGACTCTTCACAAAACCCAGTGATGATTTTTCCAGACATCTATATTTGACAAATGCTTGTTTTTACTGTTTTTGAGAAAACTTTTAGTATTTCTCTCAAAAGTGCAGTGTGTGTGTGTGTGTGTGTGTGTGTGTGGGTAGACACTAAGGGCTGTCTCATGCAGTCAGAATTGCTAATTAATTGCATTTGTATTTACTGTTGTTACTCTGATTTATACCTGCGGTAGTGGTGCTGCGGTAGCGTTGTCGCCTCACAGCAAAATGTTGTCGCGTTCGATTCTCAGCTAGAGCGTCTTCTGTGTGGAGGCATGCGTGAATGGGCGTGCCTTCGTTGAAGGTTGTGCATCAGGGCTGGTAACTCGGCACATAAAAGTCCACTACCAAACATTAGCGGACCGGAGTTCCGCTGTGGCGACCCCTCCCCCCCAACCGGGATAAGCAGAAAGACACAACAACTCTGATTTATTTACATCTTTGGACAAGAAACTATTGCAGAATTAGAATTTTTTTCAGCATTTATACATTATTTACTATATGTATGGCACTGCTCTGTGTGTTTTTAACATATTGTCATTTTACTACTAATGAAGTTATTTGAATTTACTGTTGAGATTTTACTCTCTCATTATTCTTTGGCAGCTTAGTGTGGTTAAAGTGTGTGGAATTAATTTTTTAACACTGGTTTGGCACATTGGTTGTTCTGGTGTTTGGACTTTCTTTGCTGGTAATTCTTTAACTTCTGTCAGTTGAAAAATTATTTTGAACACATTTCAAACTTTTTTGTGATAAAACACTTTGGTAGAGTTTAGTTATGTGGAGACATTCTTATTACTAGAAACTTGAAGTTCTTATTGTGATACATTATCCAGTACTGTCAGTTTATTATTCTGGCTGGTGTTCACTCCCCTGACTTAACAGAAACTACACCTGAGCTAGGCAGGGTATATAACTTTATAGAAGATGAGATGCCCAATTCTGTGACTATCCCCCCTCCCTTACCAGCCTTGAGTATCTATTTTAACAGTCCCTAAAAAGGCTCAGAGAAAATATAGGGTCTCGTCATATATGACAGGTCTCTCTATTTTTGGACTGATGACCCAGCTGCAGTGTCCCCAGCTGCCTGCTCAGATAAAAAGCCATTAGTTTTATCTAATCTTGCACCCCCTCCCTGATAAAGAGGGAAAATGGTTAGATCTTAAGGGCAAAAGGATGTCTCTTTATACTAATCTAGAAACAGTGCGTACAGTTTGGATGAGGTTGCTGCATCCTTACCAGCTGAGGAAAATTCTTACATGAATGAAATTGTTTTTAATTTGACTTTGGTTTTGGAACATGCTTTGAAAAGAGTGCTTTAATTTGCAGATACAGTCTCAAGAAATGCTGCTTCTTCTGTTGTATTAGGGCAGTATGCTTGGTTACGTAATCAGAACCTCTCAGATGATTTAAAAGCTGAAATTTTGAATGCACCCTCAAGTTCTGAATTGGTGTTTGAGCCTTCTGTTATACAGATTCTTAAATAGTGAGATGATATAGATAAATTAATGCATGGGATATCTAGGAAGTTTCTCCCCAAAAAAGACATCTTCCTTCAAGGGGCAGAACAAACAAAAGTCAGGGATCCAAAAGGAAATGGCAGGAGGATAATTATTCAAAACCAAACAAGAGGAGTTACTTTTTGAAAAAGAATTAACCTGCTGCAAGGGAATGATTGTTAGGTCACAGGGACCTCTACCCCTCCTCCTGCCCTTCCTTCCTCCCTTCCTCAGGCTCTCTCTCAACCCTGCAGCTTGTCTGCAAATAGTCTCAAACAATGGGTTCTGAGAATAATTTGGAGAGGATACACTTGGCATTGGATAGAAAATCCTCTCCTTTCAGAGGAATTCCCCCACACCCACTAGTCCAGATAGAGCTGTTCCCTCCAGTGCTCCATCACATGGTAAAAGGAGGGTTCATAGAATCAGTGCCTGTGATACACAAAAGCAAAGGAGTTTACTCAAGAATTTTTGGCACCAAAAAATAAAAAAATGTCCTGGAGACCCATCCTAGATTTGTACAATCTAAACACTTTTGTAAAAGTTATGAAATTCAAAATACTCGCCTTATAGTCGGTCCTAACATTGTTTCCAGATCTATATTTCATGGTGATTCTAGAACCCAAGGATGTTTATCATATTACTGTTTCTCCCGGTTTCAGAAAATTTTTGAGATTTGCTGTGTCTGGCTTACGTTATGAGTTTTTTACATTATCCTTTGTGTTACCTACTGCACTTTGTGTATTTACATTTGACCCCAGTGGTTGCCTATTGCAGAACCCTAGGCATCCACATTTTTCCTTGTTTAAATGACTGGCTGATTTATACAGGTTTTGTATTCAGGTACATCCCTCCTTTCCCACCAGGGCTTCAAACCGAACTTTCAAATGTCCTTCCTCACATCTTCTCAAGGGATTGTTTTCCTGGGGTGTTTGATAGGTTCATAGGTTCATAGGTTTATACTAGGCTATCTGCCCTAAGGCATTTATAAGCCTAGCCCAAATTTTTGTGGCTTACGCCACCCCTTATATGAAAAAATACTGTGCCCATTAGTTTGTTGTGCCTCTGTCCAGCAGTGACACAGAGATGATTCCCGGGATAAACCTACGATCTCCCATCCACAGGTCAAGATTTTTCTTGAACAGAGCCAGCGAGGTGCTCTGCCTCACATGGACCAGGATTTTATTCCACAGCATAGGGAGTCTCTGAGTGATAAATATATCCCTCCAGCATGTCCTATTTATATCCGTGCTAAGGTTTAAGTCGCTTGCTCTTGTGGTTTTGGTGGATTTGGATTTTTTGAGGTGGAGCATGTCCATTAATTCTGGGTTGGACATGGCCTTGTATGTCAGGCACATGTCACCTCTGAGCAGACGGTATGCAACTGAATAGAGCTGGAGTTTCTTCAATCTGGCAGCATATGACAGATTTTGGAGTCCCTTTATCCTTTTGGTGAGGAACTTTTGGGGTCTCTCCAATTGCTGCAGATGTCGGGTGAGATACATCCCGAATGGGGCATTGTACTCAATCATTGGTCTGATAAGTGAAGAGTACAGGGAAAAATGACCTCACTAGATCTGGATGTGAATCCCTTCATGATCAGGTGGGCAATGTAGAAGGTCTTTCTAACCACTTTAGCAACGTGAGTGTCAAAAGAAAGGCCACTGTCAACCTGGGTCCCCAGGTCCCTGATAACCTCTTCTGTGCTTAGTGGATTGCCACCTATATGGTAGCTTGGGGTTACCTTGTTTTTCCCGAAAGGTATGACTATACATTTTTTGGCGTTTAACTTCAGGCCATGGCACTGGCACCAGCTATCTGTTTCCGTGAGTCCCTTCTGAAGGATATCCGTGTCCGATGCACTTTCCACTATGGCACCCAGTTTGCAGTCGTCTGCAAACTTTGTCAGCCAAAGTCCTTCCATGTTGGCCTGTACTTCTGAGAAGTAGATGCCTAACAATAGGGGGCCAAGGACCGAGCCCTGTGGGACACCACTTGTGACCGGCTTGGAGTCTGACATAGCGCCAGCAACTCTAACCCTGTGGGTTCTGTCCTTAAGCCAGTTTGCAACCCATCTTGTGCCATATGGGTTTACATTTAAGCTGGTAAGTTTTTCTACAATACCCGAGTGGGGTATTGTGTCAAGCCTTTGCAAGGTCAAGGTAGGCTGTATGGACTGCCTTTTCCTCATCAATGGCCTTGGTGACTGTTTCAAGAAGTCACCAAGTTCAAAAGGCATGATCTGCCCTTGACGAAGCCAAACTGGGTCGGGTCCAATGTCTGCCAGTCCCCTATATCTTTGTTTATGAGCTCCATTATGATCCTCTCCATAGCTTTGCAGACTAGACTTGTTAAGCTTATGGGGCGTAATTACCAGGGTCCGTAGAGGCACCGCCTTTGTGGAGTGGGACCACAGTTGCCGTATGCCACCCTTGGGCACGTATCCTGTGGTAAGGCTGAGATTAAACAGCTGCCTTATGTGCGGGTTTAATTCCTCATTTAGCTCATGTAGCACACAGCCGGGGACACCATCCGGTCTCATTGATGCTGTGTTTTTAGCTTTAGAGAGAGCAGCTTTCACCTGCACATTTGAGATGTCTGGGAGGCTACACTCTGCTGGGATAGTTATCTCTCCTTTAGGGGGGGAGGGGGGTGAAGTTTGCACTGAACCTGTCTGCCAGTATGTTGGCAATATCTGTGGGTTCAGTGATTTTTGTATCATTTTGGACTAATTCTGAGCATATCTGGGAGTTTCCACCCAGGTTCCTAACATAGCTGAAAAAGGCCTTATGATTGTCCTTTGAATCCATGGCAATTTTTCTTTCAAAATTGGCCTTAGTTGATTTTATGAGTGCTCATATTTTTTTACTAATAATGATCAGGAGTGACTTCCCTTTTATGGATTTTGTTCTATCATGTAATAGCTTTCTCCTCTTATTGTAAAGTTTGTTAATGGTTGGGGTCCACCAGACTGGACGTTTGCCCTTTGTGGAAAGAGTCTCGGTTTTATTTGGGATTGCCTGATCCATGCAGTCCTGGAGGTGTTCATAGAAGGCATTTGTAAGGGCTTCCGCAGCTTGGGTTGTGGTTTCCACTGGCTCAGGGGCCTTGAAGGATACCACACCAGTCTTGAGTAGTGTGAAGTTTGCTTTAGAGAAGTTCTTCACTGTGGTCTTTTTGTTTGGGGTGGGGTGGGATGTGGATTTCCAGTGAGATTAATTTATGATCAGATCTCACCAATGAGGGATATACTTCCGTGTGGAGCATTTTGTCCCCATGTTTGTGATAATGAGATCTAGTATATTTTCTCCTCTCATGGGAACAGTGACTAGCTGTTCCATGGCATTTGAATTTATGAACTCCAGGAACCGCTGGGCTAGAAAGTTAGGGCTTGAGTAATGTTCCCAGTCTATATTCGGTAGTTGAAGTCACCCAATATGATGGTGTTTGGAGATACATTTATACCCTCCAGTGTCTTCAGGAAGGCTGTGTGGGGTTCCTGAGTTTGAGAGGGTGGCCTGTAGCATGCTACAATTTGTAGAGCAGTTTTGCCTATGGTTAGTTGCACCTGGATGGTTTCCAAGCTTGTGCGTTACCACCAACCTGGAGGTGTGGGTATCCTTTATGAATATGGATACACCCTCCTTTTGTGGTGTGGTCCGGGTTTTGGGGCCGAACGCATGATATGAGGTAAAACCTAATAGTGCCAGGGTGCTCTCAGGAGCCTTGAACCAGGTTTCAGTTACAGCACAGACATCGATGTTCTCCATACTGAGAAGGGCCTCGAGTGCGTGCATTTTGAGATTTAGACTTCTGGCATTGAGCAGCATTACCCTCAGTTTCTTCCCATTTTGTTTTCTAGGGTGGTAGGTTTAGAATTTGAGCCTTGCCTAAAAAAGGCACTATGGGGGTGGCAAGAGCCTTAGCCAATATCCAGAATCCCAGGGATGACAGGTGCAAGCCGCCCTAAGCAGCGTGGCTTGTCAAGCATGTCATCCCAGGCAGACAGACATTGGATCCCCTTTGAATGACACCAGACATTAAGCCAATTGTTAAAGCTGATCATCTTGTCTCTATATTGTGGCATCATTCTTGGTGAAGGAAGGATACTGCTCAGGGTCATACCTGCCTGGGCTACATAATCAGAGAGCTCCTCTATGTCTCTTTTACCAGAAGGCAAAGTGGTTACTTATCAGGGCATTTTCTGGATTTTTTTCTTGTAGATGTGACCTCAGCAAGAGAATTCTTTAAAATTTTAGGCCTTATTGCATCAGTGGTCCTTATGATGCCACTAGCCAGAGTGCATATGAGAAAAGTTTGGTGGTAGTACTTGTAGAATTGGTAGACCCAGCACCTTTGTCCATTGGATTTCTAGGTACTGGTACTGGGATTTGTGAAACAAGAACTGCAGTGGTGATGAGGCCAACTGTCTCTGAAACCAGACTTCCCTTTCTGTCTTCAGACCCCAATCCAGTCTGTCCAGATGGACTCTTCAGATTTTGCTTGGGGAGCAGTGTCCATGGGAGTTCAATTGCAAGGTCTGTGGGGTCCTCAGGACATGCCAAAGCACATAAATGTAAAAGAGATGTTGGCAGTGATTAATACTTTAAAAGTTCTTCACCACTTATGGACTATGTCTCATCTTCTAGTGGTCACAGACAAAACAACCATAATGTGGTACCTGAACAAGCAAGGAGGTACAAGGTCATACCCTCTTTGTCAGTTGGCAGTGATGGTCTGGTAGCGGGCTGTACAGCCTTCAATGACTCTTCAGGCCTCATACAGTCCATCAGAGCAAAATACAGTGACAGACAGACTAAGCAGATCCTATAGAGATCCTCATGAGTGGAAACTGCATGTAAAAGTCTTCCAGGACTTGTTCCAGATGTGGAGAACTCCTCAACTAGATCTGTTCACCTCCATTTCAAAGCAAACAACTAAGAAAATTCTGTTCAAGACATTCTTGCAACCATGCTTGGAAGACAGATGCTCTATCATTCCCATTGTTGGGAATGTTTCTGTATGCATTCCATACCTCTTAGCTGTACAGATTTTTGCAGAATGTCCAGATTTTGCCTCAAATATTTGGTCTGTTCCTCATAAAGTCTATGGTTTTCTGGCAAATCACTGAATATTGAAGTCACTAAATGATGAACAAATAATGTATATTTGTGTTTCAGACTTCATTTCCTTCAGAAAATGCATGCCAACACAAATTTATTTATTTATTTTATATTTGTTGAACGGGAATGTCCAACTCAGCTAAAGCCCTTTTTCAGCAGAGGCCTGGGAAGAAAAGCTCCAAAATAGTACAGACAATGTTACAAAACATAAACAGAGGAAAGTTAAAAAAACACATGCATTAGTCATGGCAATTTATAAGTCTAATAACAAAAGGTGATAACAGCAAAAACATAGTAAGTTAAGTTAAAAGTTTAGGAAGTATATTATTAATACTACATATTATATTATTACATCAATTGTGACAGAATAACAAATTTTGTTATTCTAACAGCTTTCTAAGTTTATAAAGCAATAACCTCAAACAAAGTGAAATGGAAAACTTGTGCAGCACATAGTCTATTTTATTAACGCTACAATTTCTTTCACATTTTTGTCCACAAAAAGACTTCTTCACATAATAACACACACAGAAAATCACTATACATTTATACACTTGCATAAATTACTTAACTAATCAAGTTCCCCTCTTAATTAATCTATAAAATACACAGCTTAAAACCAATTAATCTGTACAGTATTAAGGAAGAATGATGTTAAAATATGGAAAAGCAATCAAAAACTACAAAAACTAAAATGACAATCCTACTATGTCATATAGATAATAGTTAATAAATAACTTACATATAAAAAAACTTGTATATAAAAATTAATCTTAAAATCTATACATGTAAAAGGAATATCATTACATGTATACATAAAATTAGATAAAATTAAATAAAATTATGTTATGTATCATGAACAGGGCCATCTGTTGGTCAAAGCCTTACAATGTTTCAAGGGAATAAAAGCTTATCTGCAGAACCTACCCAAAAATATATATACCTTCTTAATACATATATAAATGAACTTCACCATTCAAATGTGTGCCCATATTGTCAAACATTTAAAGCTTTGCAGCTCTTAATTTTAATAAGGGCAAAATAGATAGGTATCCATTGAGCCCAGGCTGTTTCGCTGCATCCAAAAATACCTACCAGTACAGTCCTCTGTATTCAAGGGGGGTCTCCCAGGGCCCTCTTCTAATATCCAAAGGGATACTTTCAAGAACAAAAAAGTTGAAAGTAGCCTGCCTACAGATAATTGTGTGCTTGTGGGCATTGGTGTCATTCTTATTTTTAATATATGAATGTTCGTAAATCCGCCTCTTAAGTTTGCGCTCGGTTTTACCAACATAAAATGAAGCTGCACAAGTTTTCCTTTCACTCTGTTTGAGGTTAATAGTTTTACTTTGGTGATTTTCCTCTCTGTAATTTGTGTTTATAAAGCAATAGTTACAATCTATACCTATTTTTGGACCTTTATCCCCCCATTAATTCAGACTTTGCCCAGATTTCTTGCATTAAGAGTTTGAAGAGGTTGAGAGGTTTGATTTTCACCCTTTCCAATGATTCCAAGGTACTTCTGTAGGTTCAGAAGTAATAACCCAGTATCACTGTGGTAACCCCCTTTTGGCCCAGGCAAAGGTGGTTCTCCCTTTTAATGGGATTGGCCAAGGGCAATTACCACAAGCTTCCTCTCAACTGGATCACTCACACAGCATCAGGGGGAAATGGTACACCTCCAACTTAGAGCAACTACAATTGACAGCCTGGATGATTGTATTTTGATACCTTTTAGGCACTTGTTCCATGAGGATGTGCATCAGGTATTTAAGGAGGCAAGAAAACCAGCAACTAAAAACTCTTACATTTAAAGTGGAAGAGGATTTCTAGATGGTGCCTATCAAGTAACAGAGGTGCTGAAAGAGTTTCAACCCCTCTGGTTTTTGAAATAGAATAGTTTTGTGAGGTACTTCAAGGTAGTTTGTTATATGCTTCTATCAAAGTGCATCTTGTGGCCATCTCAACTTGTATTCCCGTGGATCCCCCCTTTCATCTCTTTTTGTGGTCAATCAGTTATGAAAGGAATGTTGCATGTGAGACTCTCTGGAAAGCAAATTTCTCCCTGGGATATCAGTTTTGTTCTTGAAAAATTAACTTTATCTCCTTTTGAACCTGCTTGTCAGGGTGATTTGCAGTTCATTATTTGGAAGACTTTTTTCCCACATTGCTCTGACATCTGCAAGGCAAGTTCTGAGCTGCAAGCTCTCATGGTGGGCCAACCCTGTCTGATTTTTCAGAAAGAAAAGGTTGCGTAATGCATTAATCCATCATTCATTCCTGAAGTTGTTTCTAAATTTACCTTTAATCGAGCCATTAATCTCAGCAGGGTTTGTCCTGATGCTATATACAAAGGAGAAAATATTCTACATACCTTGGATGTGCACAAGTAGCTCAGGTGCTACCTTAACAGAACAACACCCCTTCAGGAATGATGAACAGCTGTTTGTCTCCTAAATGAGGGCTAAGAAAGGTTAACTTGTCTGTAAGCAAACTATTCCACAATGGTTGCTCTCTGCTATTGTTTTATGTTACTCTCACCATGGTAAATATTTTTCAGGCAAGGTTAATGCTCATTTGATTAGGGCCTTATCCTCTTCGATAGCATATTGGAGATGGATAAACTCTTGAAGCATTTTAGAGGCAGCAACCTAGTCCTCTGTTCATACCTTCACAAAGCACACAAACAGGATTCCTTTTCAAAGTCCAGAGCAGGGCTTGCTAGGAGCATTCTCCAGGGGCTGCTGGATCCTTATCATTCCACATCCCAAGCAGAGTGAGCTTTGGAAGTTTACCCAAAGCGCCACTAAGGCAGTGAGAATGTACAATTGCACAAGTTCTAATTAATTGTACCAGTAGATGTTTGAATTCCTCACTGCCTTAGTGGCAGCGACCACCCACTGTCACCCAGACTGTGCATAGTGAGGTGGATTTTGATCTGTTTGATTCAGTTATTGTTGGAATTTTTTTGTATGGTATTGTGATTGGCTGTGAAATTACTCTTGCTAGTTGAATCTGGCTTCAGATTAGGTTGCCACCTTTTCAAGTGGGACATTGTTTGTAGAAACATGAGATTTTCCAGGACAAAACATACTCGCAGCCAGTGCAAAGGACATAACTTCAATTTTTGCCAAAATAAAAGCTTATTCTTGTAGCATTTGAGTTGCTTATACTATTTCATAGAACATTTATGTGTTTCAGATACAAAATAACTGTTTTATGTAACCATTAAAGAAAACTTAGGAAATATTTTTTGTCCTGAAATCTCAGGATATTTGCCATTTTTTTTGCAGGACACAACTGCCCAAACAGGGACTGTCCCTCACAAAGAGGGATAGGTAGTAACCCTAATTCAGGTACTTTCCTCTCCTTCTTTGAGGAAGCAAAAAAGCCTAAACACATACTTCCTGTGGCAGTTGAAGGCTTCCCTCTCACTAAGTGCTGAGCCAATCAGCTGCCACAGGAAGAGAGAAGTAGGGGAGTCTGAAATTTTGAAAGTTGGCCAGTACTGAGTTACCTTGGCAAATAACCCAAAATGCCAGAGAGGCAGTGATTAATTTGAACATATACTGTTACTGATAAGTAGGACTTCATAAATGTACTTGGCTTGCAGTCCAGGAGACCACTGAGGAGACTAGCCCACATTCCAAGTTGCTTCCAAGCACTGCTTGGTTTAGTGATTTGCTCAAGATCACACAGTATAGTGTAAGAAAACGCAAGCTAAATTCATTATATGAAATAGCCCATGAATCCTTCCTTGCTATGTACCTGGTTCCTCGGTTGAAAAACCAAAATCTATAAAACTATGTGATCTATTGCCTGGATCCACAGTAGCTTGGAAGTTAGCACCAAGTAGAAAAACCCTGATATCTGACCTTTAATTATTTTCAGAAAAAACTCCAATAATTAAGTCGTGGTCCAAACCAACTTTATTCCAACATCTTGATTTCTTGGTAGGTAAATCAAGATGTTGGAATAAAGATCACACAGTATACAAATGAGGGCTGAGGAAATCAAACCCTGTACCACAGGAACCATAGCTCACAGTCTTAATCATCTGTGCCAAATGTCAGAGGAACCCTTCATGTCAGCTCCCCACAGAAAGCTGTAGTTCCACCTTGGAGCCATATCTCTCAATTATCCAGATTTTTACCTAATATTTTTGGTCTGCTCCTAATAAAAGTTGTGTTTTTCTGGCAAATCACCAAAGACTGAAATCACTAAATAATGACACATTTGAGTTTCAGACTTCTTATCTTTCAGGAAAAGCATGCTGACACAAATACTGTTATTGTAGCAACTTTTTAAGTTTATAATAGTAACATTTAAACTCTGTCCCTATTTTCTGGGCCTTTGTTCCCCCCGTTATTTTAGGCTTTGTATGGATTTCTTATGCCATTGCATGCTTGCGACTTGAATTTTGTATAACTAACCAGAGTCCCCTTTAAAATATCTGTTACATTGCTGATCAAGTTCCAGAGGAGAAAAGCTGTCTTTTTTTTCAAACTCCAGACCCTTACATGTAAGGCACCAGACTCAGTGTATCTACTTTATGCCTAAAAATGTTATGGAACTGTCAGTAAACAGAAAGTCCCAGCATTTGTTTGTTTTGATTCTGTACTTTTTACAAGCAGTAGTATGTCTGAGCATGCTTCAGCTTTGAGTGTGGGAGGGCTGGGGGAGGGATTGCCTACAAGAATTTTCAGCCCTTTAGCCAGAATCTAACTCATTTCCCAGCCATCCTTACAACAGTTCTGATTGAGCCATACATTACATAACAAGTACTTATCCTCACTGAGCCATACATTACATAACAAGTACTTGTTATTCTCACTGAGCCATACATTACATAACAAGTACTTGTTATCCTCACTGAGCCATACATTACATAACAAGTACTTGTTATCCTCACTGAGCCATACATTACATAACAAGTACTTGTCCTCACTGAGCCATACATTACATAACAAGTACTTGTTATCGTCACTGAGCCATCCATTACAAAACAAACACTTGTTATCCTCGCAGAAAAGTAAATTTCAAGAATTTTCTGACCTGTCTGCTAGTAACTTATAAAGCATTAGTAGATTTTTCACCACTTTGAAGTAATAATTAGATTAACCTTTGCACTGTACCTATACTGAAAAAATGCAGTGTTTCAATGACTTTATGATCTGACTGTTTCTACCTCTATAGAAACCATATAGATTCATAGATACTCCAAGGCCACTGAGTCTTAAGACCATTCAAGACCTTGTTATTACCCTTCCTCAGGCCAAACCTCCTTTCTCCAGGAGAGCCATAGCAATCAACCCCAGAGTCATCCAGTCATTTGAATTATATTTGAAAGAATACAGTGAGTAGCACAGCTTAACGTGCAAGGAACAAAGAATATTCCAGAGTTGTGGGAGTCATTGAGATATAAACCTGTCCCTCCACTAAATTTTATTTATCTGTTGGAGAAGATTTAGGTCCTTGGGTTTAGATATTGTTGGAGATACTGGACTTGCAGAGAAGTAGGAGGTCCAAGACAATTAGGTCTCTAATGGCACAGTAAAAGAGACAGAAATCTCCTTTCAAAAGTCTATAAGGCACTGAATAAAGGGATAGAGCTTCCAGCCTCTCTTGGCAGCTCAAGAACCTTAGGTTTGTGATCTTTTTGGTTAGGAACTTTTGGGGTCTTTCTAAATGTTTGATATATTTAGTGAGATACATCTGATAATTGGCTTTATCAGTGCTGAATATGAGGGAGTGATAATCTCTTTAAACTTTGATTACATTCATGGCAATTAGCTTAGCCACATACAAATATTTCCTGACAATCATTGTCACATGATGCACTGTCAACCCAAGTATCTAGGTCCATGACTACATACAAGTATTGCAAGGCTCAGAAATTAGTAGCCAGACCATGTGTTCCTTTCATTTCATGTTATAGCCAAGAGTAATTCTTTTTTTAAGCAAGAAACATATTTATTAAATTATTAGTTATGGCATAGCCAGTCATACATTTACATACATGAAAACAAACCATATTGACATATTTTCAGTTACAAACATTATGCATCACTTATAATATATCATTCATTCTCAGTCAAACATTACAAAGCTCAATCAATTCCTGCCTTCCCTTAAACATCATTCCTCCTCTAAAACATTATTCTGCATGTGTTGTTCCCATAATTCCCATTTTTTTCAATGTAATTTGTTCCTACTCTTTTTTTTAAAGATCCCACTTCCAGTTGTTTTATCTCTTTTACTATATTCACTACTTTTCGTACAGTTGGTTTAGACTTTGATTTCCATTTTCTAGTAATTGTTTTTTTGGTAGTCACCAGAACTAAACTCAGCAAGACCTTACTATGAGTAGGCAATACTAATTCTGTATCACAGCTCAAAAAAATGGGGCAGCCGCGGTGGTACAGCAGTTAGCATTGCCACTTCACAACAAGAGGTTCGCCAGTTCAGTCCTCGGCTGGGGGTGTCTTCTGTGTGGAGTCTGCATGTCCTCCCTGTGGTCGCTTGGGTTTCCTCCGGGTGCTCCGGTTTCCTCCCAAATCCCAAAGACATGCTGTAGATGGATTGGACTCTCTAAATTGGCCCTAGGTGTGTGTGTGTGCCTTCTTGTGGAAGGTTGGGTGGTGGGCTGGCAACTCGACACCATAAAACTCCACTGCCAATCATAAGCGGACAAGGTGATCCGCTGTACCGACCCCTAACTGGGAAAAGCCAAAAGAAGAAGAAGATCACAGCTCAAAAAATCATTTCCTTAGTTACACCAATTTGCTCACCCAGTATTTGAAGCATGCCAACTCATTACACTTCCAAAAATATGTCCCAATTACCTGTTTCTTCCCCATCACTTCCAACATTTGCAATCTACCTGAGGAAGATTTCTTTGTAGTCTGCTTGGGGTATAAAAATACCTATGTGAACACTTCCAAGCAAAGATCCTAAATCTTTCAGACTTTGCTTCATATTTGGGTGCCATACCTTTATCTCCCATTGTTTATTTGTGAATTGCTTATCCAGTCTCTCTTCCTAATTCTTTCTAACCTCCTCTGATTTATTCCTGTAGTTATCATGCAATATTTTGTATGCCCTTCTAATTATCTTTTTTTAACAGCAGCTTCTGATCTAGATTCTACTAAAAACTCTGCCAGTGCTGTTTTTTTACTCAGGACCTCCCTATTTCTTTCTTTTTGGCTATACTCTGATATCAATCCTTTGTGGGTAAGGAGATCTTTAGCCTGTAGCCCAAATGAGTTCTTGGGCTCTTCCCATTCTATTACCTTTTCCTCTCTCATTGTGTGCTCCCAATACATTGGTTCCTCTGCCAGTTTTCTCCAACAAATTTGAGCTCCTTCTTGCCTATTCTCTGTACCCCTAATTGAAGTCACTCCTGTTGGCAGAATCTCCTTTCTCCATCCCCGAGTTGGTTTAGTTCTTAGAATACTTTCTGCTGTTTTATAAATATAACATTCTGTATGGTTACTGTTATTCTTCCTAAGGGCATCCAAAATCCCAGTCTCTCCTTGTTTCTTGAGCTAACCCCTTTTTAGTCTGCTCCTCATAAAATGTGTAGTTTTCTGGAAGAATATTTGAGAACTGAAGTCACTGCATAATGACAGACATTTGAGTTTCAGACTTCATGTCCTTTAGAGAAAAATACATACTAATGTGCAAAACCTATAATTCTAGCAACTTTTTAGGTTTATAAGAACAATAGTTAAAATCCTGTCACTAGTTTTGGTCCTCATCCCATTATTTTTGCCTTTGTCCAGAATTTTGCTAAGAAGTTGAGAAGTATGAGACTGTTGAATCCATTGGAGACTTTACACAAGTAGTTGATTACCATGACCAGTTGGCCAACACAGTAGGATGTTTCCCATATTGTGGAATAATTGATAAAAGGCCGGTGGCTCTACATGACCCACAAGTTGTGGATTGAAAGACACACAGAATGAAAATAAGTTTGCCCTGGCCTTACACATGGCTTATTACTGGAGCCAGTCTCGTGTTAACATTAGACAAGACAACACTGCAAAAGGTCTAGAGAAATTAATGTGCATTTTTGGTGATGAACTATAAGACAAAGTAGGATTGTGGCAGAAAAGTGGAAATGGAAATTGATGCTGCAGAACTCCTAGTCATTGACTTTCATTTATTTTACATTTGTTTAGTATGGTAAGACATTTATCAACACTGACTAGTTTCAAGCCAAGCCTAGGTTACATTGAGACAGCAGAAAAATCACATTATACAATGTCAGAGGACATAATGTAAAGATACAGTACAACATTACAGACACAATAAGACATAAATTGTAAGAACAGATAAAGAGTAGATACACATACACTCACAAGAATGTAGTAGAATAACTGCAGTCTATCTTCTGGAGATCAGTCAATGAGTAAAGAGCAAGGATGTATGGAGAGCAGTAGTAGGATGCTGGAGTTAAGTCATGTGGCCTGAGGTCAGGCCTTTGTATTGGTTTTATCAAACAGGCTTTGAACTATACATTGATGTATGTGGAGAGAGTTGAGTATGAGCCCTTGCCAACATTTTGGGCTAGTAGAGACAAGCTGCAGTTTGTACAAGGAAGTTTTGTTCTTGGAATTTGTAGTCCTGGACCAGATTAGGAGTGGTTCCAGAGGTTGAAGGAGATGGTAATAAGTATGAGTTTGGCTGAGAAGGGTGTCACACTGTCTTAATGAAGCAATATGAAGACTAGGGAGTCAAATAATAGGAGATCTGTCTGTTTAATTGGCACCCATTTAGCCTTTCTGAGTGTAAAGCAGTTGTGTTCATGTCTGGGGAAATTGGTTATGAAGGGACAGCTTTTTATGGATTGTGTTTGAATGGATTCAGAGTTGTTGGAAGCAGCAGCTGCAATAGGTAGACCATATTCCACTTGGGGCAAAAAGTACCCTTTTGCCTGTGGCAGCACTGTCTGGTGGAGAAAGGTTGTGAGAAATTTTATGAACCCCAAATAATTTGTTTATTTTTCTTCTGGTTCTATCAATATGAAGCTGGAAGTTAATCATTTGGTCTAGCTACACAGTGGATGTAGTTTCAGTGGGTTGTTGTGTTAATCTCTGATATCTAACGTCCTGAGGGAGAGTTGATAGATTACAGTATATACCAAAATCATGGATTTGGTTTTGTTTATGGTTAAGCAGAAGTTCTTGTTGAGAATCAAGAAGTGAGTTCAAAAGGCCATCTTAGAGCTGCTTTTGTAAGCGAGTGGTTTTGCATACAGGATGGTGGAGAGATGGGGTAGATCAGCTGGAAGTTTATTTATAAAACCAGAGAAAGGAAAAG
This sequence comes from Protopterus annectens, assembly GCF_019279795.1. Lineage (NCBI taxonomy): Eukaryota > Metazoa > Chordata > Ceratodontiformes > Protopteridae > Protopterus > Protopterus annectens. The sequence goes on from NC_056743.1 coordinate 1,416,956,370, forward strand.
GGGCTGTAATGGAGCTTTGTGGCAATACAGTGTGTGTAGGAGATTCTGTAGTTGTAGAAGTCCTAATTTTTCACCTTAAAAGATCACAGAAAAAAATACATTGTACCGGAAAGATACCTAGCTGAAACCCAGTTTTAGTAAATTGGAAAGAAAAATGTAGTGGCCTTTGAGGTCAAATGCCCATATTAAGACATACACTGTGAGGTTACTCCTCCATATTAAGCAGGATGTCATCAGAGAGGGTCAAAAGGGGTCGTATTAGTACTTCCAGACCAAAATCCTTCTATTTTTGGAAGAGGAGGTGGCACTGTTACAGGTATTGTTAAGAATTGTTGGCATTTGCATTTTTCTTGCAGTTTTTTAGGATTTGCTAAATTGACATATGTAAAAATTGTGAAGTTTTTCAGAGTTTTGCTTGCTTGCCATGGATATAACTAGTACAAAGTTCCAAATAATTGACATAGTGTTTAGGTGAGACAGAGATTGTAAGTAAACACTGGAATGGCAATGAAATCCCTTCACTGATGTCGGAAATAGGGGAATAATTTGCCAGAGGTGGTAGGGGTGTCAAGAGAAATTTTTTCTAAAAAGTGTTTGACCCTTTATTTTGTCTGAAGTATAAGGTAGGAGATAAAGGGGAGCGTCACTGATGGTGATGAAGGACTGAAAGGGATTGTGAAGAAGTTGTTGAATTCTTGAAAAATATCAGCTGCAGGTAGGTAAATGTGGTTCCACTGAATGCTTTTTTGTGTTGTGTTGCAGTTTGGAAGTTTATGCCTTTTATAAAGATTGATTTCATGCCAAAAGTATTTAGGAGACTTAAAAGGTGAGAGTTGTTATGAAGTGAGACATTTGACTTTATGACATCTGATGACTTGTTTTGTGAGGTTGTGAAGAGTGGTAAAATGGCTGTGTGTCTCTTTTAGGGTTCTGTTTCCATTTCTGCCACACTTTGTCACACAACTGCAACAGATGTTTCAGTCTTTTGATTAGCCAGTCATTTTGTTTGTGCTTGAAAACTGTAGAAGTGAGCATATCTGTGGCATTGGTTGGGCCTTGAGCATAATGTAAGTGTTCAGTCAAGGACAGCGAAGTGTATTTTGAGTTAGTCGTTATTCTGTGATTTGGATCTGAAAGAGAGTAATCCGGGGAATATTTTGATTGAGAGGTTATGAATGGTGAAGGTGATGGTTGCTAAGGCTGGGGATAAATAGTGATGTTTGAGACCTGTTAGAGATGGTTGGCAATGAGATACACTAAGGAGTGATTTGAAAGAGGGTTTGTATGAGCAGGATCTTTAATAAGTTGTATGAAGTCTAGATCTGCTAAGAATTCTGAGATGTCATTAGCTGTTGAACCCAGGAGGTTAATACTGAAGTCTTCAAGAATAAAATTATTTTCCAGCCTGGGAATGTTGGAGATAATGGTATAAATAAGAGGCCAGATTTTTTTTGGAGACAATGGAGGTGGGAGGTATGTAGCAGCAAGAAAGAGTGAATTCTTATTGTTATTTTGTATAGGAGTATCCAGAGGTTTTTTTTTGTTGTTTGTTTTTTGTTTTGTTTTGGAGTCAGGGGTTAAAATAACTTGGGTGAGGCTTAATTTTAAATGAGATTAAATAGGATTAGGTTTCCTCCTATTTATCTGAAACCAGGCCATAGATGTACTTGTAATCAGAGAAAAGGTGTTGCATATTGGAGTGATTATTTTTGAGCAAGGATTCAGTGAAGGCAATTATGCTGGGTGAATGTTTATTGAGGACACAGCTGATTAAGGCTTTTTGCATTAAGGAGGACACGAGAGAAGGAGAGAGTTGGTTTGGTGGCAGAAGGAATTTGATTCCTGTTTGCTAGTGGACCTGGGTGAGATTCAGTGTTGGAATTAAATGGTAAAATGAGAATACATGGTGTAAATTTGATCAGGTACTGTGGGAGAAGATCAGGGTAGTGGGAGAACATTAATAGGTGTGAAATGTGATGAGTAAAAGTGAAACAAAGCTACACAAGACAGTAATAAACATGGAGACAATGGAGGTGGGAGGTATGCAGCAGCAAGAAAGAGTGAATTCTTATTGTTATTTTGCATAGGAGTATCCAGAGGGTTTTTTTGTTGTTTGTTTTTTGTTTTGTTTTGTTTTGGAGTGAGGGGTTAAAATAACTTGGGTGAGGCTTAATTTTAAATGAGATTAAATAGGATTAGGTTTCCTCCTATTGATCTGAAACCAGGCCATAGATGTACGTGTAATCAGAGAAAAGGTGTTGCATATTGGAGTGATCATTTTTGAGCTAGGAATCAGTGAAGGCAATTATGCCGGGTGAATGTTTATTGAGGACACAGCTGATTAAGGCTTTTTGCATTAAGGAGGACACGAGAGAAGGATAGAGTTGGTTTGGTGGCAGAAGGGATTTGATTCCTGTTTGCTAGTGGACCTGGATGAGATTCAGTGTTGGAATTAAATGGTAAAATGAGAATACATGGTGTAAATTTGATCAGGTACTGTGGGAGAAGATCAGGGTAGTGGGAGAACATTAATAGGTGTGAAATGTGATGAGTAAAAGTGAAACAAAGCTACACAAGACAGTAATAAACATGGAGACAATGGAGGTGGGAGGTATGCAGCAGCAAGAAAGAGTGAATTCTTATTGTTATTTTGCATAGGAGTATCCAGAGGTTTTTTTTTTGTTGTTGTTTGTTTTTTGTTTTGTTTTGGAGTCAGGGGTTAAAATAACTTGGGTGAGGCTTAATTTTAAATGAGATTAAATAGGATTAGGTTTCCTCCTATTGATCTGAAACCAGGCCTTAGATGTACGTGTAATCAGAGAAAAGGTGTTGTATATTGGAGTGATCATTTTTGAGCTAGGATTCAGTGAAGGCAATTATGCCGGGTGAATGTTTATTGAGGACACAGCTGATTAAGGCTTTTTGCATTAAGGAGGACACGAGAGAAGGAGAGAGTTGGTTTGGTGGCAGAAGGGATTTGATTCCTGTTTGCTAGTGGACCTGGGTGAGATTCAGTGTTGGAATTAAATGGTAAAATGAGAATACATGGTGTAAATTTGATCAGGTACTGTGGGAGAAGATCAGGGTAGTGGGAGAACATTAGTAGGTGTGAAATGTGATGAGTAAAAGTGAAACAAAGCTACACAAGACAGTAATAAACATGGAGACAATGGAGGTGGGAGGTATGCAGCAGCAAGAAAGAGTGAATTCTTATTGTTATTTTGCATAGGAGTATCCAGAGGGTTTTTTTTGTTGTTTGTTTTTTGTTTTGTTTTGGAGTCAGGGGTTAAAATAACTTGGGTGAGGCTTAATTTTAAATGAGATTAAATAGGATTAGGTTTCCTCCTATTGATCTGAAACCAGGCCATAGATGTACGTGTAATCAGAGAAAAGGTGTTGCATATTGGAGTGATCATTTTTGAGCTAGGATTCAGTGAAGGCAATTATGCCGGGTGAATGTTTATTGAGGACACAGCTGATTAAGGCTTTTTGCATTAAGGAGGACACGAGAGAAGGAGAGAGTTGGTTTGGTGTCAGAAGGGATTTGATTCCTGTTTGCTAGTGGACCTGGGTGAGATTCAGTGTTGGAATTAAATGGTAAAATGAGAATACATAGTGTAAATTTGATCAGGTACTGTGGGAGAAGATCAGGGTAGTGGGAGAACATTAGTAGGTGTGAAATGTGATGAGTAAAAGTGAAACAAAGCTACACAAGACAGTAATAAACATGCACACAGTAGTACTGATAATGGGTTACTTATAGCAACAACCATGAGCTTTTGTCACTAATGAATACTTACCTGTAGTGCAGGTAGATTGGGACTTGCATGCATTTTATTAAATGAAAAGCAATGTCTTAAGATTTTTGCAGCTTATTGCCTATGCTATGGCTCTATAACACCGATGCTTACAGAATTGTCTGCACTATCCATGTGCAGGAAAGCAAAATCGAAAACTGCATGACACACTATGCAATGGGACATTCTGCTCCCTAATGTTCAGGTACACAGCATTTTATTTGTATTTGTTTCTGTTTGTTAAAAGGGAGAATGGGCTAGATAGCACACACTTCTAGCCACACCTTAGGCTCTAAGAATAAGCACATACACCAAACAGCTGCCATAAAGCAACTCATTCTGTGCTGGAGTTTCTGCTTTCTGTTATTTTGATATAAGATTGTAATGGATTCAGCAGTGTGCCTGCAGACATGTATTTTTCTTCTGCCTCCAACCTTTTAGATCCATACAACGTAAGGTGTATGACACCACCATGATGAAGCTTTATTCTGATTTGTTGCATAATCAGCTCAGAATATGAATTACATCTAAACAGCCAGCTGGACAATGCTGAATATGTGTGACGTTGTGATTCAATGGAGATATTTGTCACTGTACTCCATATGTTAGGGGGCTGACACTTTGGTAATAATGCTGTTACTGTGGATAGACCAGAGCAGCACAGCCGTATGACATGGAGAGGTGTAGCAGTAAGGACAGGTGAATTCTTTAGGATTCTTGCTGATATCCTGGACTGTTTTTAAGCTCTTGAGCCCCCCCCCAAGCCTTTTTGTGTTGGAGGGAAGCCTTCTAGCTTATCAGTGGGAGTGGTAAGCACTAGGTAACCTATCTACCAAATAAGGAGTGGTTCTGGGCCCAGAAATTGTAGTTATTGGCTGTTTGGGCAGTTTTTCCATCTCTCTCAACTTTCTGATTTAAAAGCCCACATTTGCACTTGTATCCCCCCTTTCCTGTAACTAGTCTAGTCCAGATACATATTTGCTGTATCCAGGACTGTTTGAAAGCTCCTGGGCCCCGCAAGCCTTCCTGTGTTGGAGGGAAGCCTTCTAGCTTATCAGTGGGAGTGGTAAGCACTAGGTAGCCTATCTACCACAAGAGGAGTGGTCCCTGGCCCAGAAATTGTAGTTTATTGGTCGTTTGGGCATTTTTTCCATCTCTCTCAACTTTCCGATTTAAAAGCCCACATTTGCTCTAGTTTCCCACCTTCCTGTAACTAGTCTAGTCTAGATACAGACTTGCTTTATCCAGGACTGTTTGAAAGCTTCTGAGTGGTGCCAGACCCTGCTCTTCAATTTTTCTCTTAGATCTACTAGTTCTCTCCTCTCTTGCACTTATACTAGCTTATTAGTCTAGCACTTTACCAGACTTCTTGTAGCAATTATTGTAGCACACAAGTGCTACCAGCACTATATGTTCTACAAGGAAACAGATCTAGTACTTATCATCAATGTCCACCCTGCCAGGCATATGTAAAGGTCAGTTCCCTGTGCTTTCTCCTATTAACCTGGTGAATTTCGGCATCCTGAGGCAATGTAGCAACTGCCTCATGTATACCAACAACCCTCTCCTCTCACCTTCCAACACTCAGTCTTGCGAGAGGTGCACTTATATATCCAAATTGGAAGCCACGCACTCTCCAGCCAAGACTGGAATAGCTGGTCAAGAGGAGAAGGTCAACACTTGCACCACACCACATGGAACATATAGCCCTCCAGAACACACACACCAGCACTGCCTTCACATAAAAAGAAAAAACACACACCCACATTCGTGGAGGCTCTCAATAAAAATCTACCCGAGCAGCAGAGCCCTCCAAGGCAGAAACTCACTCAACAACCACAACACAACACTAATCATGAGACACATAACTCTCCTAAACAGTGTGCCATTCAACCAAAGCCTCTAAGGCAAAACAGCATGCCCAACACACTAATCATAGGTGACTCGATAGTGAGGCACACTGTCAGGTGTCACAATCCGACACATAATGCATGCACTCAGGTCGCTCAACAACAGGTACAAATATGACTCTGTCATTGTATATGTGGGTGTGAATGACCTGAGTCATACCTCCCTTGACTACATGAAAAGAAACATGGAAGAGCTCTTGGATTATGTAGCCCAGGGGGCTATGACACTAGCCCTGAACAGCATCCTACCATCACCCAGAATGATACCACAGTACAAGCAGAAAATTATTGATTTCAACAATTGGCTAAGTTTCTGGTGTCGTTCTAAGGGGATCCAGTATCTGTCTGCCTGGGATGACATGATTGACAGACCTCGATGCTTTGCCAGAGATGGCCTGCATCAGTCACCCCTGGGCTTCCGGATACTAGCCAAGGCTCTTGCCACCCCTGTAGTGCCTTTTTAGGTGGTGTTCTAAAGACTAAATTACTACCGTAACAGCTACAAACAAATGCAATCTGAGGGTCATGTTGCTCAATGCTAGAAGTCTAAATCTCAAAATGCACTTGCTCAAGGCACTCCTTAAATTGGAGAACATCGACATTTGTTCTGTAACAGAGACCTAGTTCAAGGCAGCAGAAAGCACCCGTGCACTACCAGGCTATAAATCATTCTACAGCTTTCGGCCCCAGAACTTAGACCGAAGATCCAAAGGTGGTGATATCTCCATATTCATAAAGCATGTGCAAACCTCCAGACTGGTAGCCCAACATAACGCATCAGAGATACTTCAGGTGCAACTAACATTGGGTAAGACAGCGATTCAGGTCGTAGCCTGCTATAGGTCCCCAACCATTTCCCAATACTCGCACTCCACATTCCTAAACACCCTGGAGAATATTAGGGTTCAACCTAACACTCTCTTACCAGGCGACTTCAACTACCCCTCCATTAACTGGGTAAACTGCTCATGCACCAATACACTTGCCCAACATTTCCTGGAGTTCATTAATTCCAATGCCCTGGACCAGATCTTTCTTATCCCCACTAGAGGTAGCAACATTCTTGACCTGGTCATTACTAACATGGGCGACCATTGCTCTACACCAATATTCAGCTCCTCCCTGGTTAGATCTGACCACAAACTAATCACCTTGGAAATCCACATCCCTCCCACCCCCCATCCACCTCCAGCAAAGGTATCCACCATGAAAAACTTCTCCAAAGCTAACTTTGGGATGCTAAAAGCAGAGGTGGCTAACGTCACAACACCCATGCAAATGGAGAATAGTTGCATCACTTGCAGAATCATACACGAATGCACTGTACGAACACGTACACAAATGCATGGATCTCGCCATACCTAATAGAACCAAGACACTCTCGTCAAAAAAAAAGGAAGCCAATCTGGTGGTCCCCTGCCATAAACAAACTCTACAACAGGAGGAGGAAACTGATGCGGAATAAGGTGAAGTCCCAAGACTGGAAAAACTCCCTTATCTGCCTCAACAAAAAGTTGAGATCCCTCATCAAATCTTCTAAAGCTAGCAATGAAAAGAGAATTGCAGCAGATAGAAAAGACAACCACAAGGCCTTCTATAGTTATGTAAAGAATCTCCATGGCAATACCCAGATTTGCTCTGAGCTACTGCACAATGGTACCTCCTATACCGAGCCAACAGATATTGCCAATATACTGGCCGACATATTCAGTGCCAACTTTACCCCTCTCCCCCCCAAAGGACCAATCACAATACCAGTAGATTGCCAGGCACCCAGTATTACTGCTGCACAGGTTAAAACAGCACTGTCCAAGGCCAAGGATACAGCTTCTATTGGACATGGCAATATCCCTAGTGTGAACTGGCACCTCACCTGTGTGCTCTGTTCAATCTCAGCCTCACCTCAGGCTTTGTCCCAGCTGAATGGCACACTGCTACAGTTATCCTCTCCACAAAGGAGGAGTGACTACAGACCCTGGGAACTATCGCCCCATTAGCCTGATGAGTCTGATATGCAAAGCTATGGAACTCATCATCATGGACCTAATAAACAAGGATATAGGAAATCTCCAAACTCTGGATCCCACACAGTTTGGTTTTGTGAAGGGTAGATCATGCCTGCTCAACTTGGTTGACTTCTTTGAGTCAGTCACCAGAGCTGTGGATGAAGGCAAGGTGGTTCATACAATCTACCCTGATCTGGCCAAGGCTTTTGATACCATTCCCTACTCAGGAATCATGGAACAACTCACTAAGCTTGGCATCAACCCCTATACCACTAGGTGGGTTGCAAACTGGCTCACAGATAGAACCTACAGTGTGAAAGTAGTTGACTCCAAGTCAGACTGCCGATTAGTCACGAGTGGAGTCCCACAGGATTCGGTCCTGGGTCCTCTCCTGTTTTGTATCTACTTCTCTGAAGTCCAGGCCAACACGAAGGGACTCTGGCTGACAAAGTTCGCAGACGATTGCAAGTTGGCAGCTATTATTAACTCCCCATGTCATGTTGACATCCTACAGAATGGCCTCACTGTGACCAACAACTGGTGTCAGAACCATGCCCTTAAACTCAATGCCAAAAAATGCGTCGTCATCCCCTTTGGGAAAAACCCAATTCCCATGAATTACCACATTGATGGTAGTCCACTGAACACAGAAGACATTATAGAAGATCTGGGAACACAGGTTGACAGCAACCTTTCTTTTGATCACCACATTGCCACTGTGGTCAGAAAGTCCTATGTGGCACATCTCATTGCTAAGGGTTTTGCATCCAGGAAGAAAGAGGTCGTCTCCCTCTACTCTTCCCTCATTAGACCAATCATCGAGTACAATGCCCCATTTGGCATGTACCTCACTAGACACCTGCGACAACTGGAGAGGCTGCAAAAGTACCTCACAAAGAGGATCCTAGGCCTTAAACACTTGTCCTATATGGACAGACAAAAAAACTCCATCTATTTTCTGTCTCATATTGCCTACTTAGAGGCAATCTCTGCTTGACTTACAAAGCCATGTCTGACCCAGCTCTGTTAGAAATGCTACATCTAAAGAAATTCCAATCCCTCCACACCACATGGTCCAGAGACCTCAACCTCATTACCACAATTAACAGAACATGCTGGAGGGACAGGTTCATAACCCAGAGACTGCCCATGCTATGGAACAGACTTCCCATACATGTCAAGCAGAGCACCTTGCTGCCCCTCTTCAAAAGAAGTCTTGATGAGTGGATGGGAAACAGAAAATTCACCCTGGGGATAACACCAGTGGCTGTATTCGACAGAGGCACTAGGAACTAAGGTCGGGTGGCACTATGCCAGGGTAATCCTATGGCTAGTCTTGTAAAGGCCGCAGGGCCATTAGCCTAGTACACACCTATGAATCTATGGGCTAAAGCATTATAGCAGAACATGCCTGGTCACAAAGGAGGAGTACAAATCTGCTTAAGAGCAAGCCATGATATCAATAATAAGAAAGGTTTACATTAAGGCACATGCTGATTATGTCTTAGTGGTGTCTTTAATGAAACGCTGCATTTCCCTTAGTCAAGATGCAAAACAATGTGATTGAAATAGCTAAAAAAGTTAAATAATAAGCTCAAGAAATCAAACTACAAAACCATGCAGAGAAGTACTTCCTCTTTCCCAGCAGATAGCAAGAAAAACAGTGTTTCTTTCAGAGCATTCATGCAACGTAACCTCTAATGCGGTAACCGTAAATAAACATTTCATTTAAAAGTATATTCCAATAAACAATTAATGAAGAATGTTTTAAATGTACTATACAATATTTAATAATTTAAACTTATTTCCATATAAAAGAAATTTGTTTAAACCCATTGATTATCTTTCCTTGTCAAGTGATATCAAAGTGTTTGACACTTTTGGCAAGTATATTGGTTTATAGTCTCATACTAGGCAGGGAAAAGCCTAGCAAAGCAATGCAAGTAGCAAGTAAATCAGCTGCTTAAAGAGTCCTTTGGCAATACCACCAGAAAATCCATTTTATCAAATAAGGGCTGTTGCCCCCCTACCCAAAAAAATGTTTTTCATTACTTGTGTGGTTGTTGAAACTCAGTGTTTCAAATTTTCTGATTTTTTTTGTATGTGGCAGCTGGAAAATACTAAGAAGAAGTTTCCTACTTCATAAATGAAAACTCTAGCCAAGCTAGAACTTCCACTGAGTGACCTCTCAAACCTCTTGTATCAGAGGCACATGGGATATATGCAAGTGACCCTTATGAACATCAGGTGTTTCAGCTATATGGTGATTCTGAATGCCCATGACTTTTTTTTAAGTCGTTTTAATGGACAATTTCACTGTGGATATGCATATTTCAGCCTTGTTTTGACCTCATCAGCCTAGCACAAGCTAAAATGTTAGAAAAGTATATTCTAGAAAAGTCCAGGAAAGCTTAGAGGTAATACTCAGTAGTACATTGCAAAAGAATCAGTAGTGCAGTAAATTCCAAATCACATGACATCACCAATATCCTGTGAAGAAATGTAGATAAAACGTCAGAAACCTAGCAAGTAAGGTCAGTACTATACTATATTTTGTCAGTGACCCCCATATCTTTAGCTCCTACTGAAGATGCCATGGAAACAATCAGTACAGTAGTTTCACAGACCCCAGAAACGTACCAGAGAGTTCTTAGTGCTGAAGTTTGAAGTGTTCAAAACCACAAAGGCAGGAGCCCAGTAAAAACACAAAATGTATTAACTCTGGTGCCTCAGTTATGAACAAGCCTTCAAGGAGTACACAAGCACTGACAAACATTCCCCTTATATACCACTACAACCAATAAAAATTACATACAATTATATGAAAACATAATAGATTAATTAGACAATTGCCTTCCAATTACAATCCACATTCAACCCAAAAGGGCACAATGTATTGAATTTTAAAATGTAGATAGTTTCTTTATACAGTAACTTGTTCAGAAAAGCTTTTTCTAAATAAAATTCCTTGGGTATTTTCTCTAAAATTGTTACCTTTAGAAAATCTGGATTAGAGTCATGAAACTGTACAAAATGGCAAGCTATAGGACTATCTAACCTGTTCTTCTTTATATTTCTAATGTGTTCTTGCAGCCTAACCTTAAATTTCCTTTTACTCTCAACAATATATATTAAATTGCATGAGCATTTAAGGACATAAATAATGCCCTCAGTCTCAAAATCATAAATATCAGATGGAGAAAAGGAGACACTTTTCATAACATCAAATTATTCAACAATATTGTTACAGCTGCAACAATGTCCACAAGCATATGTGCCATAACTCTTATGCAGTGAAGGCACAGGCAACAAACAAGGTAGCTCAAAGTAACTATGCAGTAAAAAATCCTTTACATTTCTTCCCCTTTTATAAGTGAAATAGGGTGATGAACATAATAAATCTGACAACTCCTTAAAATTTAGCAAAATGCCCCAATAATATTTCAATAGAGCAATAGGTTTGAAGTGTTGTTTGACAGGTTGGAGTTAAATAGTTTGGAAATGGATTTGATGAAATAGGTGTTGAAGGTATTGGTAGTTTCATCAGGTGACTTGTAAGGAAATGGGTTTGGTGAAGTTGGGTTACCTGGATGTAGTATTTGGTTTATAGCATTCCAGAATTTGTTTTGATCAAATTTTAATGTTTTGGGGAGATTATAATAAAAATCCTTTTTGTCTTTGTTAAGTTTTTTTTTTGTCTGATTTCTAAGTTCTTTATACTTTAGGAGGTCAGCTGGAAGTTTGATTTGTAAACATGTTTCCCATGCCCTATCTCTGGATTTCATAAGGGTATGGGTGGTTTTAGTTAGCCAAGGTGAAATGTTTACCTTTAATCAAACTTTTCTCAGTGGGGCTAGAAAATTTAAAATGTTTAGGAAAGTTGAGTTGAATGCATTTACTGCTTTGTTGAGTGGGAGCTGAATAAGGAAATTCCAGTTAATTCTAGACAGGAGAGTGTTATAAGTGTCTGCGTTAAAGGTTGAAAGTTTGTGGCAGGTCATAAGCCGGTGTGGTTTGGGGAGGTGGGTGATGTATCATAGCACTTTTATAGGTGAGTGGTCGCTCAGGGCATCAGGTAGAGTTTCAGGGTTATGGTACTTGCTGGGGTTAGAAACAAGTATCCAATCTATCAAGGAGCTTGAAGAATGAGTTATTAGTATGGGTAGGTTTGGAGATTAGATGTGTAAATCCATGGATGTTTATGAGTTGTGGAGGGTCTGGATTGTTAAGGTTATGCCAATTAATGTTTATGTCCCCAAGAAGGATACTTTCATTAGGGAAATTTAGGGAGAGATATGACAGTATATTTTCCATTAAGGGGGTGTTGTCCCTTGGTGGAATGTATATGGTTACTACTGTGATGGTAGTAAAATCATTGGGTTTGAAGTTTGCTATTATTATTTCAGCAGGTGTAAAGGAGAGAATTGGTTCTTTAGGAAGAGAGAGAGAGTGAGGTAGTTAGAGTAAACTAAAGCAACACTTCCACCTTTTTTCTTTAAACGATCTTGGCAAAATGTATTTATCTTGGTTCTGAGATTTAAGCCAAGTTTCTGTGACAGAGATAATGTCTGGGGTATGAAGAGATACCCAAGCATGAAACTGGCTTAATTTGTTGAGCATACTTCGTGTATTGACAGTATAGAAGGAGATTTTCTTTTTTGGTATGGATGGTTGATTAGAATTGGGGGTGATATTTTGTGGGGTGTTAGGAATAGTGGTAGGTCCAGGGTTTGGGTGTATATCATCTGACAAGAGCAGAGTTTTGGGGAAGTCATAATCTTTCATTTTTTTGTGGGTAGTTGTAAAAGTATTTTGCTTTATACTTATATGTACTATTGTTGAAAGGAGGATTTTTTTATTTTAGGGAGTAGTATATTCATTGGAAAGATAGATGCAGAGATGAGTATGGGTTACTGAGGGTAAGAAAAGCAGCTTTGGTGAGGGTAGGTGGGGGTTTATGTATAGGGCTTAAGAGTGTGAGAGGTGATATGTTGTGTAGGAGAAGCAGTGCAGGTAGAAGTATGACAGGAATGATTAAGTCTGGCATGTTTGAAGAGGAGGAGTTGGTTGAGAGTTTGGGGAGGAGTTGTAAGGTAGGGAGAGAGTTTGTAGTGGGTGTTAGCTTGTGTAACAGGAAGGGGAGGAGTTTGATGGTTGGGAGTAAAGGAAATGATATGGGGGGAGGGGAGAGAGAAGTGAGCCCGAGCACAACGAGGGCGAACAGAGTGGGGTTACACCTGGGACAAAATACTAAAAAACAGCCAGTACAATCCAGTGACTGGAGAAGATAAACAGTCAGATTTAAGGGCAATTAGGCAAGCTAGATTCTAAAGAAAACAAGGTATTTTCTTTTCTGTTTTTATTTTTCTTTAAAAACAGGGAGCTGCAGTTCACTGAGAAGTAGGAAAATAATGTAGTTATGCCAGGGTTTTTAGAAAGGGTCATGCAGTAAATTAGGAGTCAATAGAGTACTATTTTAAAAGGAATGGAGTATGGTATATGCAAGTACACTACTGGGGATTCCTATGAAGCAAGGACAGAAAAGCTAAGTCAAAAGATGGTGCCTTTCTACATCATGAGTAATGTGATAGGATTACGGCCCTTGTTAAGAAAGACACAAGTAATCAGCTTCTGGGTACATACCATCCTGTCATTACATGATAATATCCCAAATGGACAGGATGGCACATCAGTGAATAAACATAAATGACAAAAAAGTTAATGAACCATGAATTTAGTAAAAATATTTGAACCTGCCCAGTGCCCTGTATAGCTATAGGGAGCAGGCCCAGCATCTTTCCCCAACACTCTTCTAGCTGCCATTATGCTTCCAGTTTTCTGCTATCTACATATTGACCTACCACACCATCAGACAAAAGCTGTTTTCCTTGTTCTTCCAATCACCTTCTAACTGTGACTACCTAAAATACAAAACTCCCACTGCATTTCAGTCCCTTCCCCATACACCTGTATTTACAGGGACATCACACTTATCCAAAGAAAGGTGAATGAGAAAAGCCAGTGGCAGGAACATTTAATTGACTCAAAGTATTTATCAAAGCTTAACAGGAAAGTAAAGACCAACTTTAGTGACAATAGCTATACAAGAACAATAAAGTACAATTAGAAGATGGCTGCAGAATGGCTCATAGATGATGGAATTGTATCCAGTGAGTTAACAAATGCATATGAAGTTACTTAGGTATGCAGTCATCAGGACTATACTTTAAATACTAACAAGAAAACAAGTCCTAAACACTATTAAGAATAGTACAATAAGAAAGACATACCAACTCTGATGATAATCTCCTCCTTTTTTAAATCAATTTTATCAGATTTTCAAAACAAAAAACAAGAGCAACTTTACAACATACATACACAATTTGTGAGATACATTAATGAAATTAAAAAATATTTGAACATTATATACATATTTATATATGAATAACATTTTTCTGTCATCCACTTATGTAGTTATCAAACCTGAAAACATTATTCATCCACTATTTAGCCCATTAGTTTTGTTCAAATTCACAGATATCCAGCTTTTTAGGTTTATTTTTCATGATATTCAGTTTGTAATAATGTTCAGCTCTTCTAATCACTTTCAAGCACTCCACATGCAAACGCCACACTTTTACAGAGTGCATCATTCTCTATTCTCTTGCTATGACTGTTTTTGGTACAAATGAAAGTAGCATTTGAGTGGCTGATTCTTCCTTACTCTAACCTGCTGCATGTCTACTCCACTAGTCTCAATGCTCCCCAGGACCAAGTTGAAGTTTTACGAAATATCGCATTCCACCTTTGAGTTGCCCGTCTCCACTTTTGTTGTGCTCTCATACACTCCCAAAGCGTATGAATCATTCATACATATTCAGCTCCACATCTCCAACATTTCAGATCAGAAATTCCTAGCCTCACAGAAGCTATACTTCCTCAGACACAGTGTACAGTGAAAGAAGAAGAGTCACCCTTAAAGAAGTCAGAACAACACTAAGGAAAATGAAATCAGGGAAAGCAGCAGACTCAATGTGGTCACATCAGACGCCGGGTGAGTTAGGGGGGAAAAGCTCCAAAGAGTACTCATAGCAGTATAGGGAGAAAGGCATATCCTAGATGGCTGGGGAATTAAGTATTCTAGATCCAGTATGCAAGAACAAAGGGGACCTTCACAGCTGTGGGCAATACAGCAGTATCAAACTCCTGTCATACTGCATGAAAATTCTGGAGCAAATGATTGATAAATGACTATGCAGAGTAGTAGAAAGCAATATGAAAGCCGAGTCATTCAGATCAGGATACAGCACAACTGACCTGATGTCTGCAGTCATAGTTGAGAATAAGCTAGAGATGAGGAAATAGTCCAAATCCGCACTCCAAATCTTGGAGAAAGCATATGACAAGGTCTCAAGAAAGTTGATTTGGGCAGTCCTGTGGTGGTTTGAAGTCCCAGAACTACTGGTAAAATTAGTGCAGACTATATACAAGGACCCAATCACTCAAGTACAAACAGTGTTCAGTCTCACAGAGCTCTTCCCAATGGAAGCGGATGTACATCAGGGTTCAGCTCTGAGCCCACTGCTGTTCATACTAGAGATGGACCACATTAGCAAACAGATCAGAGGGGACACATCAACAAAGCTGGGTATGCAGATAATGTGGCATTACAGGCCGACTCTGAATAAGAACTTCAGTAAATGACAGGGAAATGAAATGCAAAGCTGAATGTACACTGGATGAAACTGAGTAAACATAAGACAGTTATAATGGCAGCAAATGGGAAAATCAGAAGAAGGTGAGAACTGAGATAGAAAGGAAATAGTGGAACAGTTAACATCTTCAAATATCTGGGTTGGGTGGTTAAGGAGAAGGCAAGCCTGGATGAAGATGTTAAAACTAGAATCAGAGGGGCTGCAGCCAACTGACATAGAATGTCAGATGTAGTGAACAGAAGAATGCCAAAGTAGCTGAAAAGTAAGATGTGCAAGGCAGTGATGCAGTCAGTACTACTGTATGGTACAGAAACCTGAACAGTAAAGGTAGAGCAGGTGAGAAAGCTATAGGTGATGGAAATGAAGTGCCTAAGAAAGGTGGTAGGATGCACTCTGTGGGACAGACGAAGAAAGGAGGAAATAAAAGCAGCAGCAAAAGTAGTTCCAATTGCAGAAAAGATCAAACAGAACAGATTATGGTGGTTCAGACACATGCAGAAAAGCAGAAGACAATACGCTGAAAACGGGCAAGCCTGCCCATTTGGACTTCCCCAGTAAACAAATCTGATGAAAAACATTTGGGGCAGACAAGAAGAAGGTAAGAGGAAATGAGGACATCCAGCAAAGAGGCAGATGGATTGTGTGAGAGAACATTTGTGACAGTCAGGCATGAGTGTCAGAGACGGCAGAAGTGTGGCACTGAATTGAGAGAGATGGTGACAGTTAACATGATACTCCAACCCCGTGTAGAAAATGGGAAAAGGGGGTTTGATGATGATGACAAATAGGGCCATTTGAAAATGAAGTTCAGAGTCATGGTGAGTGTGGAAGAGAGGTGAAGAAGAGAGTACAGGCTGGATGGAGTGGGTGGAGAAGAGTGTCAGGAGTGATTTGTGACAGACGAGTACCAGTAAGAGTGAAAGGGAAGGTCTACAAGAGGGTAGTGAGACCAGCTATGTTATATGGGTTGAGACTGTGGCATTGACAAAAAGGCAGGAGTCAGAGCTGGATGTGGCAGAGTTGAAGATGTTAAGATTTGCAATGGGTGTGACGAGGATGGACAGGATTAGGAATAAGTATATTAGAGGGTCAGCCCATGTTGGAAGGTTTGGAGACAAAGCCAGAGAGGCAAGATTACTTTGGTTTGGGCATGTGCTGAGGAGGGATGCAGAGTATATTGGGAAAAAAGATGCTAAGGTTGAAGCTGCCAGATAACAGGAAAAGAGGAAGGCCCAAGATAAGGTTTATGGATGTGGTGAGAGAGGAAATGCAGGTGATTAGTGTGACAGAGCAAGATGCAGAGGACAGGAAGCAATGGAAACAGTTGATCTGCTGTTGCAACCCCTAACTGGAGCAGCCGGAAGAAGAAGAAAAAAATTAAATGTTTTAATTTCTGAAAAATCCACTTTCATTAATGGGACATGAGTACCTGCCTACATTCCAAGTGACAACATTAATGTGTGTGTGTAGCCTTACTGTTATCTTCAGTCATATTCACCTCTGTTAATTGACTTGTGTCTTTGTCCCCTTCTCCCCAGGAAAACTTTGACGCATTGACTCCTCCTTTCACCATTATGTATAAATAAGCCTGCATCCAGTGCAAGTCAATTCATTTGGCTTGTATTACAGTGGAAACAGAGAAAAACTTTTTCATCCCACCCAATGACAACAAACACAACTGGAGTCTGTTCTCCTCTAATGAAGCAAATCATAAACATTGATGTACTCCACGTGTATTGTACCTCACTTGCTAAACATTTGTCTTCAGATCCCAATAAGTGTCCTTACAGAAAACATGTCAGCCTGTTTTACTAAAGAAATTCAGTATCACACATGTAATTCACATGTATAAAAAGATTGGTTATATTTGCTGTTTTATAAGAATTTAACAAGGAACCTATGTGAAGAAGCCATACTTTAAATTGAGTAAAAATGTAAAATTTATTTTTTGCCTTTCTCTATGCCCCATGAAGCTTCTGACCATTTGATGATTCACAGAAATGGTAAGGGCAAGAAGCTAGAGGACCTGTCACCTCTGAATTGGGAAAGGTCACATCCCAAAATCCCACTGCTATAACTGTTATTTTACAGTGCTCATAAAAATTAGAATATTATTAATTCCCACCAACATGAACATGTTCAGCAAAGAATAAATAATCAATAAGAAACTGCATTATTAAAATCATAATTCCATAAGTTCTTCAGAAGAGTTGTGTTAAGTCTATGTTTTACAAATTGTCTGGTTCCTGTTTCCATTATGCACTAGTATCTATACATAGTCCACAAACCCTAGTTGTGACTTGTATATCAATTCATCCACTGCTAGTAAATCAGTCCCTATTTTACTCTTTCTGTCGGGTATTCTTCTCTTTTTCCATTTCTGGGGAGTGTTACCCAAACTGTGATTTCTGCTTTATTTTCACTAGGAGATGCATCTTCTACTGTTGAATTTGGTTACTTTCCATCTATGTCTCTAAATGTTCTGTCTAGTGTGTCTCTATTATCTGTGAAGTTCAGTATCGTCTGGGTTTTTTCCAGATAGAGTCTCATCTTCTTATCTGTGGCATCTCTGTCTTGCCTAGGCTTTTTTCTCACTGTCTGGGCATAGCTTGATCCTCTGTTCTTCTGGACTTATTTGCTTCCCATTGCATTTCCTTGTATGTAATAATATGCTTCAAACACCTCCATGAGATTTTAACTCCCCCCCCCCTTGTAATCCTGACATATATTTGCAATATCTGTGAATCTCTTCACTTTGTCTCGTGTCAGTACTATTGATGTAGCTGGGTAAATGACCAGGGTGGGGAAACCTGGTTCAGTTAGTTTCCTCTTCAGGAAGTCTGCATCCTTGTGACTTTGATAAAAGTCTGCAGAAAAACCCTTCACAAATTTAACGTATTTTTGCTTCCAATGAATCCCACTGAGTTTACTGCTGTATTGGATAAACCAGTCCCTTGTGGGAAAGAAGTTGGGAGCCATAAGCATCCATTTCTGATTTCCTCCATCCAATTCTGGGAATCCTTTCAATCCTGAAAACAAAATTGAATGGAAGTTACAGCTCCTCTTGATCATACTTTTCAAAAATTCCAATAATTCTTGAGTAGTCATATTTTCAGAAACTGAGAAGTATGAATCCACAAACGAATAAATGAAAGAAACTTCCTTAGTGATGCACAGAGGATAACGCGGAGCCAGCAATAATGTGTAAAACTTTATTAA
Organism: Protopterus annectens; assembly: GCF_019279795.1. Lineage (NCBI taxonomy): Eukaryota > Metazoa > Chordata > Ceratodontiformes > Protopteridae > Protopterus > Protopterus annectens. Next base: position 1,416,975,017 of record NC_056743.1, read on the forward strand.
CCAGAGTTAAGTGCTTTCATTCCTAAACTTCACTGGAACTTCATAAGAACTAAAATATTAAGTTAAAACAAACATTTAAATATCCCTCCTAAGTGTCATATGATAAAACAAAAGAACCTATAGAATCACACACATTCATAATGTTTCAATTTTAAAATTGAATTAAGAGAAACAGTTTCATTAAGACCAGTGTAGCTAGTTGCATTTAATTTGATCTGCCATCTCAACTCACAAGCATCAAGATGTTCATCCATTATTCTACCCTAAATGTCTTTCTTAATTTGCTTGTCGCCTCACAGTAAGACGCTGTCCGGTTTGATTCTCAGCTAGAGGGTCTTCTGCGTGGAGACATGCGTGAATGGGCGTACCTTCATTGAAGGTTGTGCATCAGGGCTGGTAACTTGGCATGTAAAAATCAACTACCAATCATTAGCGGACCGGAGTTCCGCTCTGGCGACCCCTAACCGGGAAGCCGAAAGACACAACAACTAAAAAGCCAAAAGTATGAGTGTCACATACCATTACATGCTTGTATAATGCATTTGTAGGTTTGTTGTTTCAAATACATGGGCTGTATTCATAAATTCAATCCCTTAACCATCTGGAGGTTTTGACAACAGGCCATTTTAGGCATTGGGCTAAATATACCACATTTGTGGAACAACAGTTATAATACCCTTTGGTTTTATAAGTCGCCCCTGTAACTGTAAAAGTGTTACCACAAATAATCTTGGAACAATGTGGACAAAAAAACACATTTTTTTTCATTCCAAATGCTTTATGCCACCCCTGTTGCTTTCTTACTCCTTCCAAATCATTTTTTAAATGACTTATTTCTCCTATAAACATAAAATGGTTTCTCGTCAGTTTTACTTAATACACTCTAATCTGTATAAAATTATTCCAGTTTTTATTAATGCATTTAGTAATGGCAAAAATATCTAGTGCAAATGTAGATATAAACTTCCTGTTTAAACTTCCAGTCTGGTAAGGTACCCTTCCCACCTCACTATTACCTTGGCCATTAATACTCAAAATAGGTAAATAATACCCTGTTTCTTTCTTAATAATCACTTCTTGTCGTATTGCATTTAAAAACTCAAGGGTGTATCCTTTCTTTATAAACATGTCCATAAGGACATCACATTCACAAAAAAAGGTATCAGGTTCAGATATCATTCTGGCCAATTTGACCAGCTGGCCTTTGACCATTGATTTTTTTCTGATGTATAGGATGCCAAGTGGAATAGTGGAGATATGAGTTTGAAAATGTTGGCTTACGATAAATATTATAAACAAATATTTGACTGGCCATATCTTTACTAATCTCCACATCTAAAAAAATAATTTTATATTTATCAAAACTGTGAGAAAAGGAGACAAATTATGTGGTATTATTAATGTACTCTAAAAACACTTCTATTTTTTCAGGGGTATCTGTCCACAAAATAAAATAAAAATGTCATCCAAAAACCTGGTAAACAGACACCAACTGCCTTTACAGTTGCTGTTGAGCACAATATCGATCCTCCCACTCAGCCAGCATAATTGGTGAACATGGGGCACATGGCCCTCATGGCCACTCCAGTGACCTGTCTAAAAAACTGGCACTCAAAATGGAGAAAACTGTTTTTCAGTACTAATTCCATTAGGGACACCATAGCATCAACCTTCCAAATTCCCAGGTCAGTATATTTAAAAAACATGTTCTCAAACCAGTTAAGACTTTTCTCTTGTGAAACAACTGAGGATAAACTGTGTACACCTATCGTTACAAAAAATAATATCAGAGGAAAATTTAATATTGCCCAAAAGCCTCAAAAAACACCAGGAATCTATACATGAAATCAGATTAATTTTTTAGTTATTTGCCCCTGAAATAACATGTCATGTAACACAATATCTCTTCTAGAATATGCAATAGAAACTTCATTCCTTGACACCTCTTCATATATTTCCTCTAGCAATAACAGACTCATATAACTGAGATAATCAGCTTGCTCTATTACCATGAGCCCTCCCCCTTTATCAGGCTTCAATATCCATATACTGAAATCAGTGGTAATATCTCTCAACAGCCTCTGTATCATGTGACCCTTAGGAGGGATATTTAGATGTTTGTTTTAACCTAATATTTTAGTTCTGAAGTTCCAGTGAATTTTAGGAACAAAATCGCTTAACTCTGGTTAGTAAAGTTTTATATGTTATTGCTGGCTCTGAGTTGTCCTCTGTGCATCATCAAGGAAGTTACTTTCATTTATACTTTCAGAAACACCAACAATTTGCACATTCCACTTCTGGCTTCTGTTTTCTAAATCATCCACTTTCAGCTGTAACACTTACTTTCCTATCTCTTGTTCTCTGATTCTTCATTTATCACCTTTTTCATTTGTTTGTTCTTCTCCAGAGTAGTGGCAGCCTGCCTTTGCATGCTAGTAAATGCTTCCTAAGTATGCAGCACAACAAAATAGGAAGCCTCCATCTCATACACATTCACAGAAAGACACTCAATCAGCAGTATCAGCCTTTCTTAAATCAAGCAAACAGTATATTTTCTGTTTGAATTGATGCTTCTGACATTTTGCTTTTGATTTATTCTGGCTTATTCCTCGATTTCTACTTGTATAAGAGCAAAAAAAAAAAAAAATCACTGAGGCAGTGGGAAGAGAGAATGAGTAGCCATTTCTTCCTGGCCCAAGCCACACCCCATCTCCATTTCTGAAGGTGCCCATACAGGTAATCCATTGGATAAATCTGTAACTACCCATCTATTTGTCTAAGTTTACTTTTATGGTAGCCATAGTACTGCTCTGCTTATATAGGAAAACTTTGTTCTGTAGATGAGGAATATGGTCGGTTATGAACATATTTCTTCAGCAAGTATTGTTAACTTGGTGTAGATTAAGGTATTTTGTGTGGGTGTTGAATATTGTATCTATAATGCATGGTCAAATTACTATTTGATTTTAACAATGTTAAAGCAATGCAAGTGGTCAAAAATTAAGTATGCCAAATTATTGCAAAATCATATATCAAGTTCAGACACCCCTACCCTACAAAGAGTCTCACAAACTCTATCATGTATAGTCAGTCACATAAGCACTTGTAATACAACAGCATGGAACATATGCACATGCATACATTTATGGAATTTACTTGCACAATAGCTATACCTGCAGACATTGCATGTCAGCAGAGTATGCATGTATCACTCAGTGCGCTGGAGGACTTGCACACCACTGTAAAATCATGTAAGGGCAAACCTATGCTGAGCATAGATGGTTATCTATGTGTTTTAGAAAAGCTTATAAATGAGAAGAGCTATTGGGTTGCAAGTACAAATGTTCCCAGAAATGCACTGGTTATGCTATCATAGCACCTGCAGTAAATGGCACGAAACTTATGAAGACCAATGCACGCCATCACTTATCAGTCACTGTGGCTATGTAGGTATACAAGGTGTGACGCCCCTGCACTGGTCCAGTAATCAAGGAGCCTCATTCCTCACCACTAGCACCAGTGAAGGATGTGCACATTGGGGGGATGACAAGTACACACACAGTAAAGTACAATTTCCCTTAAGAGCACACAGAGATCACAATCATTCTTGGGCTGGTTTCTCCCTCTTTCCCCAGATCCCCAGTAAGACTCCCCACTGGCACAGCTATAGAGTTGAGTCCTTACCAGGGTCCCAAGCCAAGTCCTCCCAGCACTCTCTCTGTCCAACCAGTGCTTCGTGTCCCTGTCCAAGTAGCTGACACACACACACACACACACACACACACACACACACACACACACACACACACACACACACACACACACACACACACACACACAATTTAGGATTTCATTTATACAAAAACACATACCTGGGAAAGGCTGGCACAGGTTTATTAGCAATGCCCCCTTCTGCCCAGACCATAAGATAACTAGCACTGCCACCAGAACCCCTTATCATTTACTTTAAGGCCCTTCCCAAAGGGTGACCAATTCTACTGTGTAATGTTACTATTATCCAAAGGGTAAGTGTGACCAACAGCAAGGCTATTGGAGTGGCCTATACACTGTCACCAAATACATATGAAAGTACTCTAAGAGCTTAAATATCTGTAAACAAGTAGCCACAATTAAGAGGTTTAAATATATTTAATAATAAATAGTAAAAGAACAAGACAATATTCAATAGCTCAGCACAGTGACTACAGAGTTCAGAATCACAGGAAATATTTTAAAACAACATTGCAGGACAGTCTCACATAAATACAGAAAACATCTCCACTAATCTTTACTATATTCCTATCTATCTCTAAGAGATATACTATGATCTAAGTCTTACTTACAGAGCAAGGCAAATGCAGATGAAAAGTGCTGAAGATGGATGTTGTCAGGTCCAAAGACAAATATGAAGTGCACAGACCCACTCTTGAGATACCTCTTAAATTAATAATACACATTACTGCCAGGATGACATCACTCTTTCTCACCTACATTCAGTTCCTAGGCTAACAGAAACTAAGAATTTAGCACCTCTGTGTCAGAGGTACATATCTCTCAGAAGTTTGCCTAGAAATGGAAGTTGTAAAACAGTTAAACACTTTTACATTTGAAACCTAGTAATTATTTCTGCTTCAAACAATAGGAAAACCTCCAACTCTAGACATTCTGTCTCCTTGCTGCAGTGAAACACAATCGTAAAACAGTTCACGTATTTTCTTAGTGTTTGCAAGTTAACTCTGTTCTTTTCCAGTAGGGTAAACTGTGGTTACAACAGCCACAGTTGAAAGGGTTTAAAAATAGTTAATAACAAATAGTCAAAACACATGACAATGTTTTTTACTAGACAGTGCTAGTCAAGAGTTCAGAGATCACAGAGAAATACTTAAAATAATTCAGTAGTACAGTTCTGACATCACAGAAGAACACTTAGTCTAATCTTTCAAGTTTCTAGCTATTTCAAAGAAAAAACACAAGTCTAAGATAAACTTACATATAGAGCAAGACAATGCTGATGAGTTGGATGGTCAAAACAAAAATGCTTAATGCTCTCTGATTCCCTCTATTTAAATTGATATTACAGTCCTGATTCACATTACATCATTCTTCACACTTTCCTGGGGTTTCCAGGCTAACAGGCTACATTATTTAGTAAGCTCACACCAGGTCAGGAAGAAAAGCCATTAAGGACATTTATGCATGCAAATTCTGGCCATTAACTCTGGCCTTAAAACAACAGCAAGAATTCATTCATCTAGATCGACTGGAGCTATGTTTACATCAAAGGGTCACAGCATGCTTTACTTGGTCAGCAGAGTGCACTGTTGTTACATTTTTCCTGTTTCCCTTGTAACACTATTTTTACCATTTAAGACACAAGCCTGTGGTTTACATTAATATTTACAGATGACAGAATTATCTATAAAATTCTATCTGCCTAGGCTGGCAGCCTTCACCTATCTTCTCCCAATCTTCACATATCCCCCCCCCCCCAGAGAAATCAAGATAGTTTTTCAAATGTCCCTTGAGAAACACTGCTTGAGAGAGTTAGGTCTATCTGAGTACACCTTTCCCAGTTCCCTGTTTTGAGAGTCTATCTGCATTGGCATTGCTTATCCTGTTGCGGTGCTGCATGGACATATATGCTTGCAACCCCAGGCTCCATCTTAACAACCTGGCATTTTGTTGACTGGCTCTGTTTAACCATGTTAGGGGGTTTGTGATCTGTCATAACAGTGAATTTTCTTCTATACAAATAAGGCTGAAGTTTCTGCAGTGCCCACACTATGACTAGATATTCCTTTTCTACAGCTGCATAGCATCCCTCACTGGGTTGGAACCTATGACTGAGATAAATTACTGGGTGCTCTTCTCCCTCTGAAGAAATCTGGCTAAGTACAGCCCCCACCCCATGGTTTGAAGCATCCACCTGCACAACAAATTATTGCTGTAATCTTGACTGGCGAACACAGGGGGTCCTCCCAAAGCTTCTTTAAGCTTCTGGAATGCCTGCTCACATGCTGGGGCCCACACTACCTTATTTGGCCTGTTTTTCCTTGTCAGGCCTGTGAGGGGAGCAGCTATGGTACTATAACTGGAGACGAACTTTCTGTAGTACCCTGCTGTCCCTAAAAATGCCCTCACCTGCTTTTTAGTAACAGGTGCAGTCCATGCCGGAATGGCTTCTACTTTGGCAGGTTCTGGCCTTATCTTATCACCCCCCCATACCCACCTGACATTTGCATGGCTTAATGGTCAACACTGCCCTCTGTACTCTGCCCAGCATCTCCCTGACATGCTGAAGGTGCTCTGGCCAGGAATGGCTGTACATGGCAATATCATCTAGGTAAGCAAGGGCAAACCCACCTGCTCCTGCCAGGATATGATCTACCAGCCTCTGGAAAGTTGCTGGGGCATTCTTCATCCCAAAGAGCATCTTTGTGAACTCATACAAGCCAAAAGGATCACAAAGGTTGACTTCTCTCTAGCACTGGGAGTCAAGGTCACCTGCCAGTAACCCTTGGTAAGATGAATGGTTGTAAGATACTTAGCCTCACCCAGTTGCTCTAGGACCTCATCTGTCCTAGGCATGGGGTAAGTATCTGACTCTGTGTGACTATTTAATTTCCTGTAGTCTACACAGAACCTGGTGCTGCCATCCTTCTTTGCCACCAGCACCACTGGGGCGGCCCAAGGACTGTTGGACTCTTGAATCATACCTAGTTCCAACATCTCCAGTACCTCCTCCCTCAGAGTCTGTTTGACTCTCTCAGGCACTCTATAAGGGGCCTGCCTAAATAGGCCTTTGGGGTCCTGTATCCACCTGGTGCTGCCCCAGGTGGGTGCACCCTGATTTTCCAGTGAACATATGCCCAAATTCCTGCAACACTGCTCGGATTTCCCGAACCTGGGTAGGAGATAGCTGCTGGGACATTGCTATCCCTTCCACTGAGGTGTCAGCCCAAGCCTCACTGAGGAGATCAGTCACCAGATCTCCCTCAGACTCCTCATGCAATCCACTGCAAATGCTGAGCACAAGGGCCTCCCTATCATGGTATGGTTTCATCATGTTAACATGGTACAATTTGTGCCCCTGTCTTCTGTCGAGCAGTTCCACCATGTAGTTAACATCACTTACCTTTCTTACCACTTTGTAGGGTCCCTCCCAAGCTTCTTGCAGCTTGTTGTGTCTGACAGGAATGAGAACCATTACATGCTGCCCCACAGCATACTCTCTAGCTCGAGCATTCCTGTCATACCACACATTTTCTGTTGTTGGGCTTCTGCCAGGTTCTCCTGGGCCAAGCCCATGAGTTCCCTGGGCCTTGTCCTGAGGTTTAAGATGTATGCCACAACAGACTCCTTGTGAGACTCGCACTCACCTTCCCACTCATCTCAAATTAAAATCTAGAGGTTACCTCACCCTATGTCCATACAGTAACTCAAAGAGTGAAACACCTGTGGATTCCTGGGGAACCTCTCTGTAAGCAAACAACAGATGGGTCAAATATTTGTCCCACTCCCTCTTAAACTGATCTTCAAATGCCAGTAGCATGGACTTGATTGTAGAGTTTAACCTCTCAACAAGACCATTAGACTGGGGATGGTAGGGGGTGGTCTTCATGTGCTTCATCCCACAGGACTTCCACAGACAAGCCAGCAGGTCTGACATGAAATTGGCACTTCTGTCAGTCAGTCTTTCTTTTGGGAAACCTATCTTGCTGAAAATCTCTAACAAAGCATTTGCCACCTTCTCTGTCTCAATGGAGGACAAAGCCAGTGTCTCAGGGTATTGTGTAGCATAATCCAAAACCACTAGGATATACTTTTTCCCTGTAAAACTTGGGGTACTTAGAGGACCCACAGTAACCATACCTAGCCTCTGAAATGGCTCCTCAATCACAGGCAAAGGCATTGAAGGAGCTCTCACCTTGTCTCCTGCCTTGCCTACCTTTTGGCACTGCTCACAAGTCCTGCAGTACCCTGTTACATCTCTGGAAATTCCAGGCCAGTAGAAGTTCTGCATCATATGCCTCTTTGTACATTTTATGCCCATATGACCTGCAAAGGGAATATCATGGGCTATGGCTAGAAGCGCCAGATGGTAGGCTCTAGGCACTACCAACTACTGTACTCTCTCAACTTCTAGCCCTCCCTCAAGGGTCCACTCTCTGTATAGTAACCCTTTATCCCAGTATACAGATTCCCCCTTTCCTTGAGAATCAGGTGCCTCCCTAGCTACCTGCCTCAGGCCTTGCAATGTAGGGTCTGAGAGCTGAGCCTGTCTCAGCTGTCTTCTTGTAACCCTTCCCAGCTCCCCTTCCACAGGAAGTCTGGCATCCTCTGACAGTGGTGCCTCACTGTCAGCCTGGGTACTCCTACTCACCTCTACCTTTGCAGTCACTTTGTCCAAGGGACCATCAGTACCCCCAAGCAGCTGTGGCTCACCTTCAGTCTCACTGCTACAGGGTAGCTCCCCCCTGAAGTAACCACCTCACCAATCCTGGCTGCAAGTATGCAGTCTGTCTGGGTCTCACCCAGGCTATCAGACTTACCTGCTTGCCTCCAAGCCTGACTGCATGCAACTGCGCAAGCACAGGGTACTGCACTATCTAAATCATTCCCTATCAGGACATCTGCAGGTATATCCTCAAACACACCTACTTGCTGGCTTCCTTTTCCACCCTCCTGGTCAAGGTGAACCCTAGCCAAAGTTATTCGGAATGGGATCCCTCCTAAAGCCCTGACTGGAATAGACTGCCCAGGCAAGTAGTGCTCCTCAGTAACCATTGCAGGCATTACAATGGTTATATCAGAGGCTGTGTCTCTCTTGGCAATGGCCTCTTTGCCATTCACTACAATAGGATATATCCTCTGGTGGTAGTTTGGTACCCTTGTTGTCCCAAGACAACCTACTATTGGCATTTTGTATTTCCCACTTACTGGCTTCCTCACCTTTTGATCCCCACCTTGCCTCCATGGACACCTGTATGCCACATGGCCCCACTGGTTGCATTCAAAACATTTAACCCTAGCTCCTGGATGTGTACCTGGACTAGTGGCTTCCCCTGCTACTAGCAGATTCTGTTAGGGCAGTCTGTGCTGCCCACCATGGTTCCTTTAAACCCATGAGCAGTACTGGGGGTCTCTTTCCTGTGCAGGGCTGCCCTGCTTGCCAGGTATAGCTCTTCCTTCTTCCCCAACTCAACTGAGTAGCACATTGTCTATCAGCTAACCAGATCCTCATGTCTTAGGCAAAGTGCTAAGGGCGTGTTCCCTCACCAAAAGGTCTGCCAGCCCTTCAAAAGTGGTGACCTGACATCCACTCACCCACCTATGGAAATAAGTGCTCAGTTCAGCAACGTACTCACACACACTGTCATCTGCCTTGCGTCTATGCTCATGAAACTTTTTCCTATACATTTCAGGTGTTAGCTTATACAATTCTAAAAAGTGATTTTTAACAGCAGTATAATCAAAACATGCAATGTCAGACTTTTTTTGACAAAACAGTTACAGCTTTACCATGGAGTAAGGGGGTCAGGAACCGTACCCAGAGCCTTTGGTCAACACTATACTGTTTGCATACCCTCTCAAACATATGAATTAAACTATCAAAATTATCCCCCTCTTTAAACTATGGAAGAAATTTACTGACCTTTTGTGCTTCTGGGGTCCAGTTACTCCCTTCCCCATTACCTCCATGACTCTGGCAAAGAGTCAGCATTTCCATCTCATGCCTCCTCTCCTGCTCCTTTTCCTCAGCTTCTATCTCCAAATGCCTAGCCTCCAACTCAAGTTTCTTTAGCTCTAGATGGATTTTTAAGTCCTCAGCAGAAAGGTTGAGCTGTCCATTCTCTGAGGGTATTATATCTCCACTGCCAGTCTGATTGTCCTCCTGGTTGCTGTTTTCTGCTGCAGCTGTAACCATCAGGTCTGCATTAGTCAGGTTTCCATACACCAGTCCCCTAGCCTGGCACATCTCCACCAGCTGGCTCCTTGTCAGCTTTCCATACTCCTCTGCTGACATGCTGCCTGCTCACCCTGACTAACTAAGCTAACAAAAGAAATAAAACAATTGCATGGCTGATTTAGAGTACAAAACACCTTCAAAGCTCACTGTACACAAGCTACAGGAATTCACTCTACCCACACCACTACAAGCCAATTAGCATTTGCCAACCAATTAATATGTGGTGTGGATATCCCACCACTGCCAGTCAATTAATATGTGATGCCTGTGCCCTGGCCCAGCAATCAAAGAGCCTCAATCCTCACTACTAACACCAGTGAGGGGCGTCTCGTGTAGGAGGAAAGGATAACAAATGCACACAGTAAAGTGCAATTTCCCTTAAGAGCACACAGTTGCTCCAGGGCTGATCGCTTCCTTGCTCTCCAGGTCCCCAATAAGACTCCCCACTGGCACAGCTATAGGGTCCAGATCTCAGCCTAGTGGGCAAGCTAAAACCTCCAGCACCCTCTCTGTCCAACCAGTGCTTCATGTCCCTGCCCAAGTAGCTGACACACACACACACACACACACACACACACACACACACACACACACACACACACACGCACGCACGCACGCATGCACGCACGCACGCACACACACACGCATACACACACACTTTGAGAAGAGTTTATACAACACACATACACTCCTGGGGAAGGCTGGCACAGGTTCTCCAGCTGTGCCCCTTTTTCTCAGACTATATGGTAGTACCAGCGGCCACCACCCACTAATATTTATCAGCTACTCAAAGGCCCTTACAAGGGTGTCCAATTATTACTGTGCAATATTATTATCCAGGTGGTAGTATAGCCCAGGGCTAAAGCTTTTAGAGTGGCTTTGTACAATTTTACCAAAGGCATGCAAGTACTCCAAAGAACTTAAATAATCTCTACAAAAACAGCCACAGTTGAAAGAGTTTAAAAATATTTAATAACAAATAGTCAAAATACAAGACAATACTTTTTACTACACAGTGCTAATCAAGAGTTCAGAGATCACAGAGAAATACTTAAAATAATTCAGTAGTACAGTTCTGACATCACAGAAAAACACTTAGTCTAATCTTTCTAGTTTCTAGCTATTTCTAAGAGAAAACACGTCTAAGATGAACTTACATATAGAGCAAGACCGTGCTGATGAATTGGATTATCAAGATAAAAATGCTTAATGCTCTCTGATTCTCTCTGTTTAAATTGGTAATGCAGTACTGATTCACATTACATCATTCTTCACACTTTCCTGGGGTTCCCTGGCTAACAGGCTACATTCTTTAGTAAGCTCACACTAGGTCAGGAAGCAAAGCCATTAAGGACATTATGCATACAAATTCTGGCCTTTAACCCTGGCCTTAAAACAATACCAAGAATTCCTTCATCTAGACCGGCCAGAGCTGTATTTACATCAAAGGGTCATAACATGCTTTACTTGGTCAGCAGAGTGCACTATTGTTACATTTTTTTAGTTCCACATGTAACACTATTTTTACAATTTAAGACACAAGCCTGTGGTTTACATTAATATTTACAGATGACAGGATTATCTATAAAATTCTATCTGGCTACGCTGGCAGCCTTCACCTATCTTCACCCAATCTTCACAGTTTAATATGCACATAACATATTGTTCTCTTACATTTGTAAGATACGCCTATGGATCATATTAATATTCACAAATGTCATATGATTATTTACAAATTTCCAGATAGCTAGGCTGGTGGCATTTTGGTTTGTCACACTACATGACACTCCTGCACTGGCACAGTAATCAAGAAGCCTCAATCCTCACCACTAGTACCAGTGAGGGACATGCAAATTGGGAGGATTACAAGTACACATACATAGTAAAGTACAATTTCCCTTAAGAGCACACAGAGATTACAATCAGTCTGTGGCTAGTTTCTCCCTCTTTCTCCAGATCCCCAATAAGACTCCCTACTGGCACAGCTATAGAGTTGAGTCCTTAGCCTGAGTTCCAAGCCAAGTCCTCCCAGCACTCTCTCTGTCCAACCAGTGCTTTGTTTCCCTGCCCAAGTTCTCACACACACAGACACACACACACACACACACACACACACACACACACACACACACACACACACACACACACACACACACACACACTTTGGGATTTGCTTTATGCACAAACACATACATGGGAAAGGCTGGCACAGGTTTACTAGCTACTCCCCCTTCTTCTCAGACCATAAGGTAGTTAGCACTGCCACCAAAACCCCTTATCAGCTACTTTAAGGCCCTTCCCAAAGGGTGGCCAATCTTACTGTGTAATGTTACTATTATCCAAATGGTAAGTGTGACCAACAGCAAGGCTATTGGAGTGGCCTATATACTATCACCAAATACATTTGCAAGTACACTAAGAGCTTAAACATCTCTTAATAAACCAGTCACAATTAAAAGGTTTAAATATATTTAATAATAAATAATAAAAGAACAAATCAATATTCAGTAACTCAGCACAGTGACTACAGAGTTCAGAATCACATGAAATATTTTAAAACAACATTGCAGGACAGTCTCACATAAATACAGAAAACATCTAAACTAATATTTACTATATTCCTATCTATCTCTAAGAGAGACACTATGATCTAAGTCTTACTTACTGAACAAGGCAAATGCAGATGAGAAGTACTGAATAAGGATGTTTTCAGGTCCAAATACAAAATGCACAGGCTCACTCTCTGAGATAGTTCTTAAATTAATAATACACATTACTGCTGGATTAGCTAGGATGACATCAGTCTTTGTCACCTGCCTTCAGTTCCCAGGCTAACAGAAGCTAAGTATTTAGCACCTCTGTGTCAGAAGTACATATCTCTCAGAAGTTTGCCTAGAACTGGAAGTCGTAAAACAGTTAAACACTTATACATTTGAAACCTAGTAATTATTTCTGTTTCAAACAATAGGAAAACCTCCAACTCTAGACACCCTGTCTCTTTGCTGCACTGAAACACAATCGTAAAATAGTTCACCTATTTTCTTATATTTTCTTGGAGTGTGTAAGTTAACTCTGTTCTTTTCCAGTAGGGTACACTGTGGTTACATTCTTGAAGCTCAGTACATACACACTTCTGCACTAGTAGTTTAATATACACATAACATATAGTTCTCTTACATTTGTAAGACAAGACTATGGATCATATTAATATTCACATATGACATATGATTATTTACAAAATTCCAGATAGCTGGGCTAGCAGCATTTCAGTTTGTCACACAAGGCATTCACAAATTTAAGGGATAGAGCCACATTTTCAGGGATTCACCCTGTGTTGTAGTAGATGATGACATGGCAGGCACATCTGTTGATGTCACAGCAGTTCTACCATCAAGAAAGACAATGGAACAGCTTGTCAACAAGATACACAGTAAGGTTTTTAAGAAAAGTGTATGAAAATGGTAACACTAGAAAATCTAAAATGCTCAGAATTTATTGTTAAAAAGTTTTTCAGGCTTGATGGTAGTAGTGTTTACCACACTTTAAAATCTGACTGTTCTTTCCACAGGTACAATATGGTTGGATGGATGGATGGCACATTTCTCTGTAAGTGCCTTATTTGAGAAAATTTATACAGAATCCATGGTTTTGTCACCTGACACGACTCACTACATTCCCCTTGTATTTGCCTTAACAAGTAGCAAATCTTAGACAACATACAGTCAGTTTTGGCAGTGTTTGACCAAATGAACACACACAATTTACAGAGCAGCATAGAGTTTGTCTTATGAAACTTTGAACTGTCTACACTTTAAAGCATGTCCCATAATTTTTATTAATTTATTTATTTTTTTACATTTGTTAACCAGGGGTGTCTGACTGAGCTGAAAAGGCAATTTTTCAGCAGGGGCCCGGGGAGAAAAGCTCCACACAGAAAAATAACTGCAGATACTTTTAGATATTTAGACATGATCACTATACACACAAATTACAATAGACATGTTTTACAGTGATATGCAGCACATCAGCTGTTACAGTGGAGAGAAGAAACAATAAAACAATTTAAAAATAAAGGTAATTAATGGATTTGTGGTGTATAGCTGAAATTTGGAACATAGGTAGAATACATACATAGTACATAGGTACAGTACATACATTGTACATTAGCCAGTGTTTGTGAGTAAGAGTGAAAACTGTTATCAAGTACTCTAGGCTTAATATGTGTACCTTATCCACTTTCACTAGTCTTGGGAGCAGTCATTGCACTGCCAACTTTACTTAAGATGTTACCTAATGAGGTTTTTAAAGGAGGCTATGGATTATGTGATTTGTATGCTAGTGGGGAGAGAGTTCCATTTTTTAGCCACTGAACTACTATATAGTGTCTCCAAAGCTATTATAGCTGTTGGAGACTTCTACTAGTAGTTTGCTTGATGATCTAAGAGGCCTTTTGGCTGAGTGATGTATTAGGTTTTTGAGGGCAGGACACTTATTGGGGAGGTAGTACATAGAATGACAGAGGCTGGTCTGATTGTAGGTTAGGAGGTTGGGCAGTTCAAACCAGTGGAGCTGGCTCAAAGCAGTACAGTGATGAGTTCTATATGAGCAATTTGCAGCAAAGTGGGCACTTCTGTTATAGCAGGCTTACATTTTTCTTAGTTCAGTTTTGTTGAGATTAGTAAGAATGGGAGATGCATAGAGTAGGGTGGATAGAAGCTGGGAGCGAGCAATGGCTGATCTTGTGTTGTTGGTAAGAAATGGTTTGATATGGTAGAGTGATCCCAGTTTGACATGTACTTTTTTAATAGTTAAGTTGAGATGACTATCAAATTTTAGGTGGGAGTCTATGGTTATTCCCAATAGCTTAGCCTGTGCCACTGGAGTGATTGGAGTAGCATTTGTGGAGTAGATAGTGAATTGACTGTTATCAGTGTTTTTGTTAGAACTGGTTATAATCATAAGCTGAGTTTTCTTTGTATTAAGGATAAGTTGGGCTTTGGTAAGGTAGTTTTCATTGTCAGAAAATGCTAGTTGATTTGTTTGCAGAAGGGTGGTTATATTCTGTGCAGCACAGATTAAGGTAGTATCATCTGCATACTGAATGATAGCTGCATTCTGTGTGGAGGTATGGAGGTCATTTGTGAAGATTGTGAACGTAGTGGTCCTAAGATAGAACCTTGTGGGACTTCTGTATAGGTATGGGCAGCTGAGGAGAGAGAGAATTTTCCCATTTCACAGCATGGTACCTGTCAGCTAAGTAGCTTTGGACCCAGGTAAGAGTGGAATTTGATAGGTGATATTGGTTTAGTTTGTTTAGTAGGATTTGGTATGAGACTGTGTCAAATGCTTTGGATATATTAAAAAAAAAAGAGAGGTGACACCTGCAGGCCTTCATTTTTTAGAAGGTTTATTGTGTCTGTGAAGCAGAGGAGGGCTGTAGTGGGACTATGGGCAGGTCTGAAACCATGTTGAGTAGGTGACAGGATGTTGTTGTCTAGGAGATATTTTAGCACCTGGGTATGGATGCATTTTTCTAGGAGTTTGGCCAGGGGGAAAATATAGCAATGGGTCTATAGTTATTAAGTTCAGTGGAGGTCCCACCTTTATGTATGGGTGTAACATAGGTTCATAGGTAGGTAATAGGCTATTGGCCCAAGGGCCTACATAAGCCTAGCCAGCAAGGTTCCATAGTTTACGCCACCCAAGAAAGTTATTTTCCTGTGCCACTGTCCAGCAGAGACACAGAAGTGATCCCTGGGGTGTATTTTCTATTTCCCATCCACTCATCAAGATTTTTCCTGAAGAATGCTAATGAAGAACTTTGCTTGACATAGATGGGTAGCTTGTTCCAGAGTATAGGAAGTCTTTGGGACAGGAATCTATCCCTCCACCATGTCCTGTTTATTGTGGTGACAAGGTTTAGGTCCCTAGAGCATGTAGCTCGGAGGGATTGGGATTTCTTTAGGTGTAGCATGTCCAACAACTCTGGGTTTGACATAGCTTTATATGTTAGGCAGAGATCACCTCGGAGTAGGCGATATGCTATGGAGTAAAGCTGGAGTTTTTTGAGGTGGTCAGTGTAGGGCATTTGTTTGAGGCCGGTAATCCTCTTTATGAGATACTTCTGTGGCATTTCCAGCTGCTGCAGATGTCTAGTGAGGTACATTCCAAAAGGGGCATTGTACTCTATAATGGGTCTAATGAGTGATGAGTAGAGAGGAACAATGACCTCTTTTTTCCTGGATGAGAACCCTTTTATGATGAGGTGACCACGTAGAAGGACTTCCTGACTACTGTAGCGATGTGATTATCAAAAGAAAGACTATTGTCCACCTGGGTCCCAAGGTCTCTTATCACGCATTCAGTGTTAAGTAGATTTCTGCCTATGTGGTAGTTCATGGGTACAGAGTTTTTACCAAAGGGGATGACACTGCACTTTTTGGCATTGAGCTTGAGGCCATGGCTCTGACACCAAGCATCTGTCTCAGTGATGCCCTTCTGTAGGATGTCCACATCATTTGGGGACTTAACTGTGGCTCCTAGTTTGCAGTCATCTGCGAACTTCATTAGCCAGAGGCCTTCTGTGTTAGCTTGTATTTTAGAGAAGTAGATACCAAACAGGAGAGGTCCCAGGATGGAACCCTGTGGTACTCCACTTGTCACTGCTTTGAGGTCAGATTTGAAGTCTGCAGCTTTTACAGTGTGGGTTCTGTCAGTGAGTCAGTTGGCAACCCATCTTGTGACGTAGGGATTTATACCTAGTTTATTGAGTTTAGCTATAATTCCAGAATGTGGGATGGTGTTGAAAGCCTTGGCGAGGTCAAGATAGGCTGTGTGAACCATCTTACCCTCATCCACAGCCTTGGTGACTGCCTCAAAGAAGTCATTCAGGTTTAGGAGGCATGATCTACCTTTCACAAACCCAAACTGGGTGGGATCCAGAGTTTGGAGGTTACCAGCATCTTTGTTTATGAGTTCCATGATGATACGTTCCATGGCCTTGCAGACCAGGCTTGTCAGGCTAATAGGTCAATAGTTTGCGGGATCAGTGGTGGCTCCCCCTTTGTGGAGTGGGATAACTGTTGCTATGCATCATTCAGTGGGCACAAAGCCTGATGCGAGGCTATTATTGAACATGGTACTTAAGTGGGCAGCCAGTTTCTTCTGAAGTTCATGTAAAACATAGGATATTTTCCAGAGTTTGAGCACATAGTTTTAAACAATTGATCTGTTTATGAGAGTGGAGATTGGGATAGCAATAGCATCTGCTGTGAGTTTCAAGAAATAGCTGGGGAGCAGCTCGGCTGCTGTTGACAAGGTTTTTAGTTTGGAGAGCATGCTTTTTTGATTGAGGTGGTAGAAACTCTTTTGAGGGTAAAGCTTATATTAGTATTATTTGTGTTGGGGGGAATTGGGAGGTTGGAACTGTCATGTGATACTAAGGAAAGAACTGAGTTCACAAAGTGGGAGTTGAATTGTGTTTCGATGGGAACTTTAGTGTTAGGGGTAGATGGTTTGGGGTATCTTTTTGGGTGGGTTTTAGTAGCTGGTTTACATTTTTCTAAAATGTTGGGGGGTTGTGTTGGTATTTAGTTTGTAATGTCATGTAGTAGGATTTTTTTATCCACCCTAATGCATTTTTTGCATGGTCGTGCAGTTTTTGGTACCTAGTTAGGCTTTGTGTTTCTTTGTTTTTTTTTTATAGTAAAGCCAAGCAGTGTCTCTGGACTTGAGGATTTGTTTGGTGTATTTACTGAGCCAGGGGGTTTTAGAGGTCCTGACCTTGATTTTGAACAATGGAACAACAGTGTCTAGGTATTGTAGAAATGTTTTGTTGAAATATGCTACAACCTGGTCAAGTGGGAGGGTTTTGGGGGGGGTCCAGTCACAGTTATAGAGTAGAGTATTGAGGACCTCAGGAGAGAATTTTTTTTGTGTTTCTAGTGGATTTATAGTTAGTGGTTTTGCATAGGCTTGGTCTACTACGTATAAGGTATATTATGTTGTGGTCACTTAAGGTATCTGGGAGACTGCCTGTGTGGGGGTACAGTGTGGGATTGTTAATTAGGACCCAGTCAACGATGGAGTCCCTTTTAGATTTTTATCACATCTATTTGGAATTTGGACTAGCTGCTGGTAGCTATGGAGATTTATTAGATTACTTGGTGGTTTTGATATACAGGTGAACCAATCTAGGGTGAAATCCCCCAGAATAAGGGTTTCTTGTGAGTATGTGGAAGAACACCAGGATAAGAAGTCTTCAAGGCTAGCAGGTGTATTACTAGGTGGAATACTGATCACAATCATGGTGATGATCTTTTTAGGGTGAAGTTGAAGTTGTGAGATAAGTATGTCCCAATTATTGGGGGGAGGGGTAGGAGTTTGGTATTTAGGTTCATAGGTTCATAGGTTCATACTAGGCTATCTGCCCAAGGGCATTTATAAGCCTAGCCCATAGTTATTTGGCTTTCGCCACCCCTTTAGTTTGAATAAAACTATGCCTATTATTTTGCTGTGCCTCTGTCAAACAGTGACACTGAAGTAATCCCTGGGGTATATCTGCGATCCCCCATCCATTGGTCAAGATTCTTCTTGAACAAGGCCAGCGAGGTGCTCTGCCTCACATGTACCGGGATTTTGTTCCACAGCATAGGGAGTCTCTGGGTGATGAATCTGTTCCTCCAGCACGTTCTATTAATAACCGTGTCAAGGTTTAAGTCTCCCGCCCTTGTGGTTCTGAGGGATCTAGATTTTTTGAGGTGAAGCATATTCATCAAATCAGGGTTTGACATGGCCTTATATGTCAGGCACAGGTCACCTCTGAGCAAGCGGTATGAGACTGAATAGAGCTGGAGTTCTTTCAGTCGGGCAGCATAAGACATATTTTTGAGACCCTTTATCCTTTTGGTGAGGAACTTTTGGGGCCTTTCCAGCTGCTGCAGGTGTCGGGTCAGATACATTCCGAATGGGGCATTGTACTCAATCATAGGTCTAATGAGTGATGAGGGGGACGATGACCTCCCTTGATCTAGATGTGAATCCCTTCATGATCAGGTGGGCAATGTAGAAGGTTTTCCTAACTACTTTAGCAACATGAGTGTCAAGCGAAGGCTACTGTCAACCTGGGTCCCCAGATCCCTGATGACTTCTTCTGTGCTCAGTGGATTGCCACCTATATGGTAGCTAGGGGTAACCTTGTTTTTCCCGAAGGGTATGACTATGCATTTCTTGGCATTTAACTTTAGGCCATGGCTCTGGCACCAGTTATCCGTTTCTGTGAGGCCCTTCTGAAGGATATCTGTGTCAGATGTGTTTTCGACTATGGCGCCCAGTTTGCAGTCATCTGCAAACTTTGTCAGTCATAACCCTCCTGTGTTTGCTTGTACTTCAGAAAAGTAGATGCCGAACAAGAGTGGACCCAGGACTGAGCTCTGTGGGGCACCACTTGTGACAGGCTTTGAGTCTGACATGGCTCCAGCAAATCTGACCCTGTGGGTTCTGTCACTTAGCCAGTTTGCAACCCATCTTGTGATGTATGGGTTTACATTCAAGCTGATGAGTTTTTCGATGATACCTGAGTGGGATATTGTGTCGAAGGCCTTTGCCAGGTTAAGGTAGGCTGTATGGACTGCCTTTCCCTCATCAATGGCCTTGGTGACTGTCTCGAAAAAGTCAACCAAGTTTAAAAGGCATGATCTGCCTTTGACAAAGCCAAACTGGGTTGGATCCAAAGTCTGCAAGTTCCCTATGTCTTTATTTATGAGTTCCATTATGATCCTCTCCATGGCTTTGCAGATAAGGCTTGTCAAGCTAATGGGATGGTAATTTCCAGGGTCGGTGGAGGCACCGCCCTTGTGAAGTGGGACCACAGTCGCCGTGCGCCACTCCTTGGGCACGTATCCTGAGGTGAGGCTAAGATTAAACAGCTGTCCTAACTGCGGGTTAAATTTCTCATTGTGTTCGTGGAGCACACAGCCGGGACACCATCCTGTCCCATGGATGCTGTGTTTTTGCTTTGGAGAGAGCAGTTCTCACCTGGGCATTGGAGATGTTTGGGGGCTACAATCCTCTGGTATAGATATCTCTCCTTTGGGGAGGGGAGAAGTTTGCACTGAACCTGTCAGCCAGTATGTTGGCAATGTGTGTAGGTTCAGTAATCTTCACATCATTTTGAACTAATTCTGAGCATATCTGGGAGTTTCCTCCTAGGTTTCTAACATAGCTAAAGAAGGCCTTATGATTGTCTTTTGAGTCCTTGGCGATTTTTCTCTCAAAATTTGCCTTGGATGATTTTATGAGAGCTCTTAGTTTTTACTTATAATGATCAAAGGTGTCTTACCTTTCAAGGATTTTGCTCTATCTTGTAGTAGCTTCCTCCTTTTGTTGTAGAGCTTGTTTATGGCTGGGGTCCACCAGACTGGACGCTTGCCTTTGGTACAAAGAGTCTTAGTTTTGTTTGGGATTGCCTGATCCATGCAGTCCTGTAGGTGCTGGTAGAAGGCATTTGTAAGTGATTCAGCGGTTTGCGTAATGTTTACCACTGGCTCAGGGGCCTTAAAGGAGACCACACTAGTTTTTAGAAGTGTGAAGTCGGCTTTTGAGAAGTTTTTCACTGTAGTCTTTTTTATTTCAGGTGGGGGCGGGATGAGGACCTCCAGCGAGATTAGTTTATGATCTGATCTCACCAGTGAGGGGTATACTTCGTGTTGAACATTGTGATCCCATGTTCGTGATGATGAGATCAAGTATGTTTTCTCCTCTTGTGGGGATGGTGACTAGTTGTTCCATGGCATTTGAGTTTATGAACTCCAGGAACCTTTGGGCTAGAGTGTTTGGGCTTGAGTAGTGTTCCCAGTCTATATTAGGGTAGTTGAAGTCACCTAGTATGATGGTGTTTGGAGATACATTTATCCCTCCATTGTTTTCAGGAAGGCCATGTGAGGTTCCTGAGTTTGAGAGGGTGGCCTGTAACATGCTACAAATTGCAGAGCAGTCTTGCCTATGGTTAATTGCACCTGGATGGTCTCCGATGCATCGTGCGTTGCCACCAACCTTGAGGTGTGGGTGTCCTTTATGAATATGGACACCCCTCCTTACTTGGTGTTGTCCGGATTTTGGGGCCAGAACGCATGATATGAGGTGAAACCTGATAGTGCTGGGGTGCTCTCAGGAGCCTTGAACCAGGTTTCTGTCACAGCACAGACATCGATGTTCTCCATACTGAGAAGGGCCTCGAGTGCGTGCATCTTGAGATTGAGACTTCTGGCATTGAGCAGCATTACCCTTAGTTTCTTTACTTTTTGTGTTCTAGGGTGGCAGGTTTAGAATTTGAGCCTTGCCTAAAAAGGCACTATGGGGTGGCAAGAGCCTTTGCCAATATCCGAAGCCTAGGGTGACAGGTGCAAGCCGTCCCTTGCGAAGCAGCGTGGCTTGTCCAGCATGTCATCCCAGGCAGACAGACATTGGATCCCCTTTGAATGACACCAGAATTTAAGCCAGTTATTAAAGCTGATCATCTTATCACTGTATTGTGGCATCATTCTAGGTGAAGGTAGGATACTGCTCAAGGTCAGGGTCATACCTGCCTGGGCTACATAATCAGAGAGCTCCTCAATGTCTCTTTTCATGTAGTCCAAGGAGGTACGTCTCAGGTCGTTGACACCAGCGTGGACAATGACTGAGTCGTACTTATACCTGCTGTTGAGAGACCTGAGTGCTTGTGTTATGTGGCGGATTCTAGCACCCGACAGGCAGCTTACTGTGACCTTCTCCTTACTCAGTCTGGTGAGCGGGACGTCAGTGTGTCTGACTATGGAGTCACCTATAACAAGTATGTTTGGTGTTGTATTTGGCCTTAAGGGCAGTGACTGCTTTGCACACTGATTTTGTTGTTTATGTGTTGTTTGTGTGGTGTATTGAGTTTGCAGTTGCTTGGGTGTCTGCTTTGGAGGCCTCTGCTGTTTAGGTAAATTTTACTCAGAGCCTCCGAGTATGTCTTAGTGTGTTTATGTGTTTGATTCAGTGGTGTGGTTGAGTTATGTGAGACTGGTATTGTGGTGTGTGTAGTTGCCTTCTCCTCCTGCCTGGTCTTGCCAGTCCTGAGTTGAGAGAGCTCAGCCTCCAGTCTGGCTAAATAGCTGCATCTCTCACAAGTGTTAGTGTTACGTGGTAGGAGGAGAGGGTTGTCCGTGTACATGAGGCAATTGTAACATTGTCTCAGATATCCCAGATTCACCAACTGGGCAGGAGAGGACGCCAGCATCTGAACCTTCGACATGCTAGAAAGAATTATGAGTTGGTATGAGACAGAAAAGTAGTGGGCTTAGCAGGGAAGTGGGCACTCCTGGGGGGGTTTGCTAGTGAGAGATTTGTATAATATAGGAATGCTTGACCTGCAAAGACAATGCTTATAAGACAAGGGATATGCTTATAATACAAGTGCTGAGCTTTTTGAGAAGAAAAAGCTATTTGGAACAAGTGCTGCACTTTTTAGTGTAGGTGCAAACTGTTTAGGTTCCTAACAGAGCAGTTCTAAGGGAAAAATTGAAGAACAGACTTTCTGGAGCCAGAAAGAGTTTAAACTTGTTTAACCGGCGCTGCCCGATGCTGCTCTAGTGGCAACTCCGCGCTAAAGCACGTTAAAGCGTGCTTGATAGCAGGGGCTGGAAAGAAGCAGGAATAGACCCAAAAGGGAAAATAAAACTACAGTTTCAAGTCAATAACCACCTCTACGGGGGGCAGGGAAGCTGCTCAATGTTAGTCACTGCCACTGATCAACAGAGAGACCCTCCTTCAGCCCAAGCAAAAATGGCCTCACAGAAACTTTCAAACAGTTCAGGAACAGCAAGCCTGTAACTGAACTTTTTTAACTCTCAGATAAGTGGGTAAAAAAGCAAGATTTTTTTTTTTGTTTTTGTTTTTTTACAAAGATAGCAGAGGTTCACAAGTAATATCAAGTTATAACAGTGCAGTAAATGACCCCACACAAGAGTGCTAGGTCAAGGACAGAAAATATGCAAGTTTTAAGAAAAAAACGATTTAAAATTAAGTGCAAACAGGAAATTCAGCAAACAGCTTTTGGTTGTGCTCTAAATACAGCTACTAATACAGAAATCAAGTTTAACAAGCCAGAAAATGCTCAAGCTAGGCAGCTATGCAGAAAAACTTAGCAAATAAACAGAGAAAAAATACTTAAAATCTCAAAAGTGGCTCCCTTCTTCTCTCAGTAAGGCAGTTCCAACCACTTTATGAAGTGGTCTGCCTTGTCTAAAGACACTGTAGCTGGTAGGGTGAACTTCTGAGTTAGTTAAGTTTTTATTTAGCCAGGTTTCTGTTAAAGCAACTATGTCTGGAGAGTAGTGTGCTATTGTTGCCTGGAGTTCAGGTATTTTATTTTTGATACTTCTAATATTAATATTTAAGAGATGATTGGTTTTGCTGCGGTTGTTGATTTGCCCAGGGATGATGACAGTGGAGGTATTATGTTCTGATAATTGGGTTGGAGAAGTTTGTGTTGGGCAGGATGGATTTGGGCCTGGGTTGGAGTGGATGTCCCCACTTATGGTGAGCCTGGTGTTAAAATGGTGATACAGATGTTTGAGTTTGGTGATGAGTGTGAGAAAGTATTGTGTTTTTTTGGAGAAGGAATGAGAGCATATGTGTTTAGTTTTGAATTGGTCAGTTATGTGGTTCTTAAACAATTGTGGGCAGATATTATTATAATGTGCTGTGTCTGTATATGAGAGTCCATAATATAGTGTTGTGCTACTAAGTTTGGGGATATTGCTAAAGTGATAACTTGTGGAGTTATAAAGACTTATGAGAAGACAGACTAGACTTAGTTGTGTGATAGTCATGGTTATAACGTTTAAGCTGGTTCTAGGTGGAGGTGTGGATAGGAATTATAGGGTTGTAGTATATGTGGATGGGTAAGTAGTGTGGGGTGATGTAATAATGCCTAGAGGGAATGTGAGTGGTTGGGAGTATTGTGTGGTGGAGCAAGTGGGTGTGGTGTAATGTGATCTGGCTTGAGGAGCTGTGATTGGTGGAGGTGATGTAAGGTTGAGGTGTGGGTGTGGTTGGGATTACTATAAATGTAAAGGTAGTGGGGGCGTGTGTGAATTGGGGACAGGGCAGGGGAGCAGAGAGACCCTGAGCATTAGCAAGGGTGAAAGAACAGGGCTGAGACCACCAGGACAAAAGTAATGGGCAGAAAAAGTAAGTGTTACTTTACAAAGCTGAACACTTTAACAAATTCCTGAGGTCTAATGGCTTACCAGCAAGCAGAATCCAATCGTTGAAGAGCACTTGTGTCCTGGTGGGAGACTAGTAATTTAAAGATGGCTCATTGCACAGCAGAAATCTAATATAGACTTAATATTGGGGGGGGGGGGGATAGCACAAGCGGTGTAAACCAGGTGCAGTGCAAAGAAACCAGCCAAACTAGAGGGGCAATCAGTGGAAATCTATCAGTGAAGGCCTCAGAGAGGGTGAGTAATAATTCAAACTCTACCTGTAAAGTGAAGGAGAGAAGAGACAGCAAAATTTATTAAGGTTGGGAGTGTGTCTTCACATTTACTTGCTTATTAGTAGCCAGTTTGTGCACAGATTAGAGTAGGGAGATACATTAGCAATGAAGGGGAATGCATAGAGATGCAAATAAACAGGTGGGGCTCAAGTGATACAAACTAAGGCAGACAGCAATGAGAGGGCTGCTTGAGAGTTAATTTAATCACAGAGAATAGGAGGGGTCTGAATTAAGTGTATACTGTCTATTGGACAGTTAGGATTAACTGCACTTGCTGGGGGGGGGGGCACAAGGTTACAAAAGTCAGTTTTATTAACAAGCTGAGAACTATTAAGTAACACTGCTATTGTTAAAGCTTCACTATCATAACACATACAAGTACAATGCTTGGGTGGACTGACCCTGCTCTTCAGGCTCAAAATTTATATCCTTGTTTAGTTTTGCAGTACTGATTCATTCTTAGACTGTATGGGTGGGGTGGTAGCCGCAGACTGCAGAGTTGCTTGAGTGTGCTCAGCAAGCAGAATTTAATTGCTGAAGAGCACTTGTGTCCTGGTGGGAGACTAGTAATTTCTTGCTGACATGGTCACCAAGGTTTGTTTCTTCCACTTTTCAAAAAAAAAATTGGCAGAAGTTGTAGTTCATAGGTCTATCATTACTATATGGTTCCTCAGGCCATTTCCAATTATTTGTGAAGAAGGTGCTAGTGTTAGCTTTTCTGCACTCAGTGAGATGTGGTCTTCCTTTCATGAATTAAAGCATGAGTGTCCTGTTGAAGCATTACCATTTCTGAAATACTTAAAAATCTCTGTGGCCTTTCTAGTCAGTCAATCTGCTTTATGTAGTACATGCTGTATGGGTCATTACATTCAATAATTAGTGTTATAAGGGATGAATATAATGGGTGGATGATATCTTTAGATCTGGAAGAAACTCCCTAGGATGTCAGATGGACCAGGTAGAAGGATTTCATAATTATGATGGAAACATGGTGGCCAAATGAGAATAAGAATGAGTTATCCACATATGTTCTGGGAGGGGATATCTTAAAATAGTGTTACTTTGTAGAGAGTATCATTAATACCATAAGAAGTAGATATAGTTTGCCTGCTGAATAGTATCAGACTACACATTATAGCATTCATTTAAAAAAAAATAAATGGGCATAGCCCAGCCTCTTCCTAGATTAGTTTGATATCAGTAGGTGACTGAAATGCTGCATGCAGCTTGCAGTTGTCATTAAGTTGGATAGCCTCTCTCCTACGGCATTAGCCTTGATGTCAGCAAAACAAATGCCAAAGAGGGACAGTCCCAGCACTAAATCCTTTGAGACAATACTTGTTTTTGTTTTATTTTCGGAGAGGGCATTCACAACTCTCATAACTTGAGTTCCATCCAACAGAAAGAGTAAATGTCTATACAGACATTTATTAATTTGTCTGTTAATACCAGCTTGAGGGGTGGTGTTAAAAGCCTTGGACAGATCTAGATAGGCAGCATGCACTGACAGACCATTGCCAACTATTTTAGATACTTTTTCAAAAAAGCTTGCCAAGTGGAAGAAGCAAGTTATAGCCTTTACAAATCTTGTGTGTTGTTATTAGATGTAATTAGTGCAATCACATGGGCATACACACACAGAAAATGACATTGCTTCTGCTAAGCCATATCACTGACTATTTAAACATGATACATTGTCAGCAAGGATTAGTCAGTTTTATCCACACATGGCCTCCATACCCATCAATTACAGTCACTTTTATTGCATACTCTTTAAATGTCTATGCTAAAAATGGCCACAGTAAAGTATTCCAACTTCTTTCACATAAATGCAAACTAACCCTGCAAAGCCAGATGTATGACTATTTAACATGATTAAACAGCGGCAGGAGTCAGTCACTTTAATCCACAGACTGCATTCATATCTAGAATTTAATGACACTTTATTGTGTACACTGCAGATGTTTGATTGCAAATGTAAAAACAAATGTCCACAATATATTTCATCTTATATTACAGAAATGCACAATAGCCTTGCCAAAATTATCACTGTTTATAGGTACACAGTCTTAACACGAGTACAGTTTCAAGCTATAAAATGTATTACAGTATAGTGCTGACCATTCCAAATACAGACGTTTCATTCCTGAACATCTGTACAACCATTACAATACTTCCATTAAGACATTTCATAACATTTGAAAAATTATTAGTTTTACCAGTTGCAGTATAGTAGGTATGAAGAAACTCCAAGTTATAATACCACAATTGTTAGCCTTTTAAAAAATATGATTCTTCCTTTGAGAGTACTATGTAATTTAATTCATTACTGAGTCATTTTCTTTCTCCAATTATCTGCTTTCTTCCTTTGCAGGATTGCAAAGTTTATCCTGGCATTCACTGGTGACAAGAGTAAAACATTTCTAAACCACAGCAGTTCCTATCATTCACAATTGAGAAACACTTGTACTGGTATTTCTTAGGTAACCACAAGGTCAGGCAGCCAGAAAAAAGATGATTTAGTATAAACAGCTTTTCATATTTTTCTGATTACCCACTTCATGTATGACAACCCCAATGACATGACGAAGCATGCACAGGGGATGCTAGGAATTAAATATTAAGACCCCATTCTACCAGTGAACTAATGACAACTCCCTGTCATGGCTACCTTGACAGTCATCCTGTGAATGAATGGGCTGTAGGGCTGTTTTCCCGCCAGAATGAGTAGGTCCAAAGTGCAGCTAAGACAGCAGGGCTCAGTGGTCAGTGTAGGGAGCCTGGGCACAAAAATATGATCAGGTGCTATTTTAATGTTTAAAATGTAACAGCGGTGTAAATGGAAGCATTGTATGCAACTTTATCACTGGATGCATATGTGATGAGGAAAAAGGTATTTTTAAATGTCAGCACCTTTCTCCACAATATATTCTTTCAGATCCTGAGGACGGATCCTTTTCGGCCTGTCCACCCCTCAGGAATCTAAGTATAGTGAAATAGTTTACTATCACTGATAACATTTATGGTTGTCCGATATCTGCAGTTCTGTATCCCGGAATAACATTATCCTTGGAAAGCACCCTCTTGTCAAGACTTTCCAAGGTTTATGGGCTGGAAGCTCTAAACATCTTGATACTCAGCTGCAAACGCAGGCCAGCTGACTTGTACAAGTCTGCCATGGAAAAACTATATCTCTTACTACAGTTTAAAATCATTGGGGTTATTCAGAAACAGGGTAGGGTTAAGTGAAACAGTTCAAAGAGTAGTGACTCTTAGGGAGAAGACAATTCAAAAACACAAGTGGCATGGTTGTGCTACAGGAGAAGTACTGCAGTATGCATGTTATGCAAATGGCTGAAGTGTCATGCAAGGCCAACTACACACAATGCACCAGTACCAACACTATAAAGTGGGGGGCTTTGTCCCAACACCCCCCTAACTAAATATACTAAGATAAACTGACAGCTGGACACTCAAAAGATACCATGAAGCATCACTTGGTGTAGCTGATGGAGTCATGTGATCAGCTCTGCCTGATCAGTCCACCAGATGCAAGGCCCACCCATGACATCAGCCACATAAATAACTAATATCTGGGTGGGCTATCCCTTGGACTCACTTGGTATGTCCTCTGTAGTCTGCTATAGCTTCCATCCCGGTTTTCCTTTCCCTTATGTATTTCCCATAAAATGTTTATAGTTTGTCTCTTTCCATCACCAGTTATCCACCCTCTGTATATCTGTGTTACTCCATTGTTCCCACCTTGTGTCCATACCACCCCAGCTATGTCTACATGTTATGTTTTCCTGCCTCTGTTACCTTCTCAGGCCTTATACCTATCCTATAAAAACTCCTCATTACATTACATTACTCCCCTATCTTTCATATTCTTATCTCTCTCTCTCTCTCTCTCTCTCTGTGTGTGTGTGTGTGTGTGTGTGTGTGTGTGTGTGTGTATATATATATATATATATATATATATATATATATATATATATATATATACATATATATACATAGTTATAGATATAAACACACACATGCACACACACACACACACATAAATATAAAGGACACTTGTCTCACAACAAAAAATATATTATTCTCCGCAAAAGTACGATTTCTTATGGTTGCCCATGTATGTTTTCCTCTGCTTGATATTCACCCTTTTCTACCTTCACTGTATCCCCATTTTATCCCAGTATATGATATGTTTTGGCACTTTGTTGTGCTGGCCTTCTTCGGCCTACTTTCAGTGACTGAATAGGCAGCTTGACAGACTTCACTGTGCAGGCCACTGCATATAGCCTCATGGATGCTTCTTTGGATGTTAATTATGTGAAGCATAGTAACACATATCTTTTATTTCAGTTCCCGTAGCATGATTGCTCCCTGTAAAATGTTTGAAATAATTTATTCTGCAACTATTTTCTCAGAATATCGGCACTATGCTAGTCCTGATATGTGGCTAAGAACTAAGACGCCACATTACAATGTGGAATTCTTGATATTTAGCACAGTATCACAGTGCATTAAATATTTCTAATTACCTCCCATAGAACATTATTAGTGCCTGCTTCCATTAAAGAGGCATAACACATCTTAAGACCCTATATTTTGCTAGAGGACAGGTTGTTAGACAGGTTTGGTGAAAAGATTAACCTATAGAACTTTAGCACTGAGAACTCAAAGTTAATGTCACTCGTATTATCTTTTAAAATTCTGTTTTTGAACAAATGTTGGACATGTTAACAGTATAACTGAATTACAAATGAAGAGTTGTTTGCTAATGTAAAAACTGCTGAATGTATGAGACTTCAGAGATTTAGGTGTGCTTAGAATGCAGTGATTACATCTAGGGTGGTCATGACTGGCATAGTTATTTGACTTATTCCCAAGAATTGGTCTAAAGGTGTTGAAGTGTAAATTCTAGACATAGGTTCATAGGTGTGCCCTGGAGCCTTTACAAGCCTAGCCCATAGAAGTGCCCTGGCATTATGCTGCCTGACATTAGTTCCCAGTGCCTCTATCAAGTAGAGCCACTGGAGTGATCCCAGGGGAGAACTTTCTATTACCCATCCACTCATCAAGATTTCTCTTGAAGAGGTACAGTGAGGTGCACTGCTTGACATGTATGGGAAGTCTATTCCAGAGCATGGGCGGTCTCTGGTTGAGGAACGTGTCCTTCCAGCATGTTCTGCTGATTGTGGTAATGAAGTTAAGGTCTATGGAGTGTGTGGTGCAGAGGGATTTGGATTTGTTTAGATGTAGCATTTCTAAAAGAGCTACGTCAGACATGGCTTTGGAAGTCAAGCAGAGATCGCCTCTAAGTAGGCGATATAAGACAGAAAATAGCTGGAGTCTTCTGAGACTGTCCATGTAAGACGTGTTTAATGCCTAGGGTCCTCTTCATGAGGTACTTCTATGGCCTCTCCAGCTGTTGCAGGTGTCTAGTGAGGTACATGACAAATGGGGCATTATACTCGATTATTGGTCTAATGAGGGAAGAGTAGAGAGAGATGATGACCTCTTTCTTCCTGGATGCAAAACACTTGGTAATGAGATGTGCCACATAGAAGGACTTTCTGACCACAGTGGCAATGTGGTGGTCAAAGGAGAGGTTGCTGTCAACCTGCATCCCCAGATCTCTTATAACGTCTTCAGTGTTCAGTGGGCTCCCATCGATGTGGTAATTAGTGGAAACTGAGTTTTTACTAAAGGGAATGACAAAGCATTTTTTGGCATAAAGCTTAAGGACATGGTTTTGACACCAGTCATTAGTCTCAGTGAGGCCTTTCTGTAGGATGTCTACATCATTTGGGGAGTTAATAATAGCTCCCAGCTTGCAGTCATCTTTGAACTTGGTCAGCCAGAGTCCCTTTGTGTTGGCCTGGACTTCTGAGAAGTAGATGTTGAACAGAAGAGGACCCAGGACCGATCCCTGTGGGACTCCACTCATGACTGGTTGTCAGTCTGACTTGGAGTCCACTACTTTCACACTGTGTGTTCTATCTGTGAGCCAATTTTCAACCCACCTAGTGATATAGGGATTGATGCCAGGTTTGGTAAGTTTATCAATAATTCCCGAGTGAGGAATGGTATCAAAGGCCTTGGCCAGATCGAGGTAGGCTGTATGCACTGCCTTATCCACAGCCCTGGGGACTGACTCAAAGAAGTCAACCAGGTTGAGCAGGCATGATTTCCCTTTCACAAAGCCAAATTGCGTGGGGCCTAGCGTTTGGAGATTTCCTATATCTTTGTTAATCAGGTCCATGACTAAGTGCTCCATAGCTTTACATAACAGACTCGTTAGGCTAATGGGACAATAATTCCCAGGGTCTGTAGTTGCTCCCCTTTATGGAGAGGGATGACTGTAGCAGTACGCCATTCAGTAAGGACAAAGCCTGAGGTGAGGCTGTGAGTGAACAGGGCACACAGGTGTGGTGCCAGTTCATTTTGTAGTTCATGTAGAACACAGCCAGGGACATTATCTGGTCCCATGGAAGCTGTATTCTTGGCCTTGGACAATGCAGCTTTAACCTGTGCTGCAGTAATGCTGGGTGCCTGGCATTCTTCTGGTATTATGAGTGGTCCTTTGGGGGGAGAGGGGTAAGGTTGGCACTGAATCTATCAGCCAGTATGTTGGCAATATCTGTTGGCTCAGTATAGGAGATGCCATTGTGCAGTAACTCAGAGCAAATCTGGGTATTGCCGTGGAAGTTCTTGATATAACCATAGAAGGCTTCGTGATTGTTTTTAGTGTCTTCCACAATTCTGCCTTCAGAGCTGGCTTTGGAGGTTTTGATGAGGGATCTCAACTTTTTGAGTTGAGGCTAATAAGGGAGTTTTTCCAGTCTTGGGACTTCACCTTTTTCTGCAGCACTTTCTTCCTTCTGTTGTAGAGTTTATTAATGGCAAGGGACC
This sequence comes from Protopterus annectens, assembly GCF_019279795.1. Taxonomy (NCBI): domain Eukaryota; kingdom Metazoa; phylum Chordata; order Ceratodontiformes; family Protopteridae; genus Protopterus; species Protopterus annectens. Next base: position 1,417,006,438 of record NC_056743.1, read on the forward strand.
GCCAGATTGGCTTCCTTTTTTTTTGGAGGAGATCATCTTGGTTCTGTTGGGTATGGCTAGTTCCAAGCATTTATGTACATGTTTGGACTGTGCATTGATGTATGATTCAGCAGTCCTGCAGCTATTTTCCATTGGCATGGGTGCTGTAAAGTTAGCCACCTCTGTTTTTAGGAGCCCAAAATCAGCTTTGGAGAAGTTTTTGAAGGTGGTTACCTTTGCGGGAGTTGTGGGTGAGATGTGGATTTCCATGGTGATTAGTTTATGGTCGGATCTGACCAGGGAGAGATTAGTAATAACCAGTCAAGGATGTTGCTTCCTCTTGTAGGGGTCAGAATGAGCTGGTCCAGGGCATTGTAATTGATGAAGTTCAGGAAGCATTGGGCCAGTGTACTGGTGCTTAAGTAGTTTTCCCAGTTGATGGAGGGGTACTTGAAGTCTCCTAGTATGAGAGTGTTGGGTTGGACCTTGATAGATTCCAGGGTGCTTAGGAATGTGGAGTGAGAGTCTAGGGGCAGGGTTGGGGACCTATAGCAGGCTATGACCTGGATCCCCGTCTTACCCAATGTTAGTTGTACCTGAAGTATCTTAGATGCGTTATGCTGGACTACTGGTCTGGACGTGTGCGTATCTTTTATGAATATGGAGACACCACCACCTTTGGAGCTTCGGTCCATGTTTCGGGGCCAAAAGGTGCAGAATGAGTTATAGCCTGGTAGAACAGGGGTGCTTTCTGCTGCTTTAAACCAGGTCTCCATTACAGCACAAATGATGATGTTCTCCATTTTGAAGAGTGCTTCGAGCAAGTGCATTTTAAGATTTAGACTTCTATCATTGAGCAGCATGACCCTCAGATTGCATTTATTTATAGCTGTTACAGTAGTAATTTGGTCTTTGGAACACCACCTAAAAAATGCACTATAGGGGTGGCAAGAGCCATAGCCAGTACCCGGAAACCCAGGGTAACAGATGCAGACCATCTCTGGCAAAGCATCAAGGTCTGTCAGTCATGTCATCACAAGCAGACAGATACTGGATCCCCTTATAATGACACCAGAAACTTAGCCAATTGGTGAAGTCAATCATTTTTTGTTTGTACTGTGGTATCATTCTGGGTGATGGTAGGATACTGCTCAGGGCGGGTCTATATTAGAACACTGACATTTCACAACTTCAAATGTTCTAATATTGAACCCTATTCAGCAAACGCTGACAACATCGAACATGCAGAACAGCAAATTTTTTCCTAGGGAAAAAATTTGCTGTTCCGAAACATATACACACGACACAAGCATACCAAACAAACAGCAATCCACATGCATACACCTAAAATCTTACATCTAACCCTGCACTAAACTGTACATACACCACTAACTATCCACTTACCTTAACCCAAACCCTAACCCTAAGGTCCGTCACTATCGCACACTCACCTACGCCCTAACCCTAACTCACCTAACCCGCCCTAATCCTCACGTCCACACAATCACACACTTACCTGACCCACGCCCTAACCCTAACTCACCTAACCTGTGCCCAATCGCACACTTACCTGAACCCAACTCGTAACTTGCCACCCACAGTGCTGAAAATAGCAAAGCGACAGAATCGGACAACCAAATTCTTTCCCTAGGAAAAAATTTGTTTTTCTGCAGCTTTGCTATTTTCAATGTTCGCTGAATAGGGTTCGATATTAGAACATCTGAAGTTGTGAAACTTCGATGTTCTAATATAGGCCCACTCAGGGCTAGGGTCATACCTGCCTGGGCCACATAATCTGAGAGCTCCACCATGTCTCTTTTCATGTAGTCCAGGGAGGTGTGTCTCAGGTCATTCACACCCACATGGACAATGACAGAGTCATACTTGTACTTGTGGAGTGACCTGAGTGTGTGTATGTGTCGGAGTTTGGCACCTGATAGACAGCTGACTGTTACCTTCTCTTTATTCAACCTACTAAGTGGGACATCTGTGTGCTTTACTATTGAGTCACCTATGATTAGTGTATTGGGCAAGGTGTTTAGCCTTAGGAGCTTAAGTTGAGGGGCACACTGTGGAGGTAAGCTATGTGTCCTGTGGTTTGCACTGTGTTGTGGTGGTTGAGTGCATTTCTGTCTTGGAGGTTTCTGCTGTTTGGGTAAATTTCTTTTGAGACCCTCCACAAAGGTGGGTGTGTGGTTTGTGTTTTTATGTGAGAGCTGTGATGGCGGGTGTTCTGGATGGCTATGTGTTCCATGTGGTGTCGTGCAGGTGTTGACCTTCTCCTCTTGACCAGCTAGTCTGGTCTTGGCTGTAGAGTGCATAGCTTCCAATTTGGTGATATAAGTGCATCTCTCACAAGTGTTGGGACGTAAGAGGAGAGAGTTGTCTGTGTACATGAGGCAGTTGCTACACTGCCTCAGAATGCCCAAGTGGACCAGGTTAATAGGTGAAAGCACAGGGAACTACCCTTTAATCATGCCAGGAGGGGTGGTCATGACTACTAAGTACTGGAGCTATTTCCATGAAGAATGACTAGTGCTGATGGCACTTAGGTGTGCTACAATAATTGCTACTAAAACCTGTTGAAGTGTAAAGCAATTAAGCTATTTGAAGTGCAAGAGAGAACTAGCAAGATCTAAGGGAAAAACTGAAGAGCAGACTTTCTGGCACCAGTAATAGTTTACCTCAGCTCAGCGCCACTGCATGGAGCTTAAACAAGCACAAACCTGCACAAATGTGGACTTTTAAACCAGATAGTTGAAAAGGATGGAAAAACTGCCCAAACGGCCAATAAACTACAATTTCTGGGCCAGAAACCACTCCTCTTGTGGTAGATAGGCTACCTAGTGCTTACCACTCCCACTGATAAGCTAGAAGGCTTCTCTCCAACACACAGAAAGGCTTGGGGGGGGGGGCTCAGAAGCTTACAAACAGTCCTGGATACAGCAAATCTGTATCTGGACTAGACTAGTTCCATTTGTACATGTAATTCCCTCTTCGCTCCTCCACATTCTAAAAAGGTACTTACAGCTATCTGTCCTCTACACCATTCTCCTTCTAAGTATCATATGCATAGAAGACCTGTTGAACATCCTCCTTTGTTTCTAGTTATGACAAATCTAAATACAGGTTGATGACTCACTCAAAACACAAATATAGGTACTGTCTCTTTATTTTCAAGTTTACGATATTCTGTATAGCCTTGCCTTACAAGGCATACATTTTATTTCCTTATTATAACATTTTTAGTTGTATTTATTGTTAATGCTATCAGTTAGATAGCTGAATTGCTATCAACTTTTTATCTTGCAGACAAAATTTGGTTAAGTAAAGCGAGTATAAGATATTATTCCAGGTTGATATTCATAACCATATACCACACAACTTGAATTTGTGAGTTTAATTGTCATGTACATGTTGCTGGAAGGACTCAGGGGCACACATTACACTGCAGTGCAATGAAAAGTGAGCATTATGTAATGCATGCACATGACTGCATAATGTAATCCTAACTGCAAATCATATAATAATGATATCCAAACATATACCATCAAAAAATGTCTCAGTTCATACTCATAGTCCACAGCAGGCTGTGCAACTTTGTAGAGGCACCAGCCTGCAGGAAAAAGCAGAGTTTCAAATAGCTTGAAATGCTAGATGTAGCAACAACAATTACACAACAACTTATGGTGGTAATAAATGTAGCTGTGTGCCAGTCGGTTCAATGTCCAGATGCATGGTGATTGCAAAAATATAATTGCAGCAGATAATAGACTATAATTGCAGTAACCAAAACATTACTAGGACTACTGTAGCTTTGTGTAGCCTTCATGAGATAGTAAACGGACTGCATGGCCTCCTGATACATGTGGATACCAAGGTATATATAGCACTCTGAGAAAGAGTGCCAATATATATATATATATAGCACTCATCATCTCAGCTACAGGGACATGGCATTGACAAAATGACCACATACTGGGCATTTCAAAAGGATCCCTCTTGTAAGTAATGAGCATGTTTTTTTAAAATCATAAGGTAGCCATAAACCTGGAAATTTTGAAATTATAATCTTATGCTGTAAATCCCAAATATCTACATAAAATAGTGGCAAGATCTAAAAAAAATAAACAATCAAAATCTTATTAATGAGATTAAATATAAAGGTGATGGTTCAGTTAAGAGTACATCTAACTTAATGGGCATATTAGAAGTGTTCAAAAACTACTATAAAAGATATAACTAATAACTCACCACTTTTGGAGACAGATAATGTAATAAATACTTTTATTCAAGAAAATATAACTACTAAGGTGTCAATGCAACAAAATAACATATTAAAAAACAAATAACACTAACAGAAGTGAAAGAGCAAATAAAAATTTTAAAAGATAATAAATCTCCAGGACTGGATGGAATAATTCCTGAACTATATAAAAAATTTCCTGAATATATAATAAAGAAAATGATGAGTGCCTTTAGTATGGTTAAGTAAAAATGTATAACATCCCCATCATGGAAATATTCTCCCCATATTAAAACAAAGCAAGAACCCCAAATCTTGTGATTCATATAGGCCAATTTCATTAATAAACACTGATTATAAAATTTTCATGACAATATTAGCTAATAGGATAAAGAAAATATTACCGAAGCTAATGCATAATGATCATACAGGTTTCATTCTTTATAGAAAAGTGCAAAATAACATTATTCAATTACTATCATTAATAGACATAGCATGAAAATACAAAAAACAGCTAACTATTATAAGCCAAGACATAGAAAAGGCTTTTGATTCTATTAGCTGGTCTTATCTACAAAGAATTCTGATTAGTTTTGAATTCTCCTCAGATTTTGTCAACCTATTAATGAAAATGTATAGTGGGGCACAAGCTTATGTGAAAATCGGATCATGTCTATCCTCATCACTAGAAATCCTCACGGGAACTAACAAGATTGTCCTTTGTCACCATTATTGTTTGCTCTTTCAATGGAGCCTTTTGCTACATATATCAGAAACAAGCAAAATATAAAAGGCTTTCAAATTAATGACTATTGTCCTAAGATACAATTATTTGCTGATGATATGTTGTTAACGTTGGGTGATATTGATGGTTCCTTGCATGATGTTATAAATACCTTAAGCAAGTTTGAAAGAATTTCAGGGCTTAAAGTTAATCATAATAAATCCAAAACATTACTAATTAACAAAAAGATCAACAAAACCTAAGAGAGAATAGCCTGTTTAATTGGGAGAATGATGTGTTAGAATATTTGGGTGTCAGTATAAAGAGTACATGGAAAGAGTCTGTTAAACTAAACTACAATAATTTAATAACCACCATAAGTGAACCAATCAAAAGATGGAATAAAATGTTCTTCACAATGGAGGATAGGCTCTTTAATTAAAATGATAATTTTACCTAACATTTTGTTTTATATACAGTCATTGATACTACCCCCTCCCAAAAACTTATTTAAAAAAATTAGATTCCATGCTACTTAAATTGTCATGGTTCCCCTTAAAACCTAGAAGTGTATATAAATGGCACATTAAAGCTTGGAACAGTAATGGGATAGCATTCCCTAGCTTTGATCTTTATTCCAAATCAGTTATAATTAATATAATATTACATTGGATCCCTATATATCTGGCTGGAAAACAATACATAGCATTCATATAACTGATGTCAGAACTATATAAAATCAATTAAGGAGCAGTATGGAATAAGTAGAGTTCATTGGCTTTTTCATGAATTTTATTTATTTAATAAGAAGTTTGATCCTTTTTTCTTATGGCGTTAATCAAATATTTAATAACTTTAAAAATATAATTGATTGTAATTACAATATTAAACAATTTCTATTTCTTATATTCCCTATAGCATACTCCCCTGATTGCCTAGATTATTTCAACATCAATGCGATGCAAACATTAAAGGAAAATAACTTGATATTTTGGCATCAGTTTATTGAAAATAAGAGTATTAAACCACTAAACTCTCTTTTATGTAGTTTTGATAAAAGTCAAGACGGTTGTTTATACACTCATTACGGCAGTTTATAGAAAATAAAATGAGAGTATCAATCAGCCTAGAGACCGAATCTATACCTAGTTTGATTCAGCTTTTTATTAGGTGTCTTGAAAAGACAGATAATCAAAAATTAAGTATCTCACCTATCTAAAAGATACTAAGAGAAGACACTCTAAAGTTTGACTCAGATTTTTGGAATTACTAGGTAAAGATTAATGGAGAACAAATATCTGAGGAATCCAAAAAATTGTTATTGAATTCTACATATGGTACCTCTTCTTCATTATATTGGAGATTGTATACATGGAAATGTATGAATAGTTGTTTCTATATGCCACATAAAATAAATCTTATACTCAACAACATTGAAAGTAAATGTTGGAAATATGATGAATTACTAGATGTCAACTGGGTTCACATGTTCATTGAATGTAGAAATGTTGAATACTGGAAAGACTTCAGATATTTTGTAAATGCTTTATGGTCTGATAACTGTCATATTTCTAACTCACTAATCCTATTCAGTGTTCCTATACCTAATGTAATACCTAAATCTTAGATTCAGTTACTCTGGTCAATTATTGCAATTGCCAGAAAAGTTATTACTTTGAGCTGGAAAAGTAAACAAGATTTGAGGTTTAAAGATTTTATTAATTTAGAAAAAGTTATTTGTAAAAAAGAACTGCAAACCATTTGTTATAGAACTCATAACATTACTCATAAAAAAAAAAGCATGGCAAAAACTGGGAAAAATTTTGAATAAATACCGATAACTTCTCATGGATAAAATGATTGTTTATCATGGATGAATGTAAATATTAAAAATAGTTTGTTATTGTTTTATTGTATTTGTTATATGTACATTTGCATATGTTTATAATGAAAGCAAAATAAAAATGTTTTTGAAAAAAAATTTAAACTGGCACTTAACGCGAAGCTTGGAAGGTCAAAAGGCTATTTTCAAGTTCCCGTAATGCTGATCAGGAAAATGTTCAAATACACATTAGCAAATGGTAGTGTGCATTTGCTAATACAGAATCGACATTCTGATAACAAATCTCACTAAAGTGGGGATTGGGAAAAGTACCCTTTTCTCACTGTAGTGCAATCTTAGAGTTGGCCTATATATTATGCAGGGGGTGTGGGGGTCTGTCCGTAACACAAACTTTTGACATTGGAACTTCTGGTGTTCAAATGTCCATTCTGTGTTACCATTTCTGAAATGTTGGTAATTCGTTATTACCAATTTTAGCAAACTGGTTCGATCCAAAGGTGGAAATTGTGATGGGTGGCAAGACAGAGAAAATCATGTGAAGGAATAAATCAAGCCTGAAACTAGGTGCATGCCTCCAGAAATAGGTACATTATGCAAAGAGATAAAGCAAGCCTGACAATAGGGATGTACCCTAAGCTGGATCATGGTCAAATCTGCCCCTAGTCAGGGTAATGAATTAGGCATCCCCCAGCAGCCCTCCCTTACTTGGCTATTTCTCCCCAGTTATCATAAACACTATGCAAACCTGCCAGTATGCATGCAGTTTTTATCTTTGCTTCTACAACAATGATTACAGATGTTTGGATTTAATTTAAAACTTTTATTTCAAATTTTATAGCACAAACACTGATAGCCATTTGCTTAACAATGCAATACAGTCTGAAAATGAAAACAAACTTAGCATGAGTATTAAACTTCTCTGCCCTTGAAACTCAAATTAATTGAAACAATATTGAAACCTACTTTCAAAGAAAAAGCATCTGACCAATGGCAGATTACGTTTACCTTTGGGGTGTTTTCAGATCATAGGCCCCTTGTACACATTTTTAGGAGCATGCATGTATATATGCATGTGTTCTTTGATTCACTTTCCTGATTGTATTAAATTGTATTCCTTGTATAATACAGCACCACTTGTTGTAGTGTGTTTTAAATTTTGTAGTTTTGAACATTTTTTTTTCCAATAAGCAATGGAATAAACATATAAGCCAGTAATGGCAAAACTGTCCATTTCAGAATGTTTCAACCATAAAAAGGCCAACAAAACTTGTGCCATTACAATCCACCAGTATCAGTCAATATGCAGAATCTCTGCCGAAGAGGTCGCTGCTGGGACATGACTTTACATAGTATTGTTTTGTCTACAAATTCAGTGTCTGTTGCCTTTGAAGAATAAATTGCCTATATTACATTAAAAACAAAATTGGTAAGCTGGTAATATTGTAATAGGGAATGGCTGGTAAACCGACAACAGGTTTATAATTACTAGGCATCTCATCCAAAGGACACACTCAGGAATGTAGCACCCCATCCTCCCTTAAAGTGCACCACAATATGAGCAGTCCATCTACATGGGGTGGGAGTAGAACTTACAGCCTTCTGCACCAAAGGCAAGTATGCCACCTGTGGTGCTAATAACACTTCTTTCAAATTCTATAGCACACGCAGAACAGCTGATGGCCATTTACTAAGCAAAACAGCTGCACAATGAAAACAAGCATCATGAGCAACAGTAAACATCTCTTCTCTTAAAACTCACAATTTCTTAAAAATGCACTGGCACTCGTAATTCCTTGAAAGTGTACTGAAACTCACATTCCTTGGGCAGATTGGTAGTTGGTGGAGAGGATTCAGGCTCTTTTTTCCTGTAATCAAGGTACAGCGTTTGAGCCTGAGCAAGTTAACTAACCAGCCTGCCATCCCTAACTACAGCATTTTACACGCACACTGTCTGATGGCAGCAAGCAAGGAATGCACATCTTGCTAGCAAGCAAACAAGTTTAAATGTTGCATACAGAAAGAAGCAGCAGCAGGAACATTTAAATCAGCATTGATGATGCATATGCAGTGACACACCTATAAACGCAGAGTACATTCTTAAAGAAGAATGCTGTTAAAGAAAAAAATATATATTTTTTTAATTAAAATTTAATATTGTGGCAGCCTCCTGGCCAGTAGGCCTGGTACTGAATCCAGCTCTGGATGTACCTCCAAAATATGCGCAGTTGAGAAATCTGGTCTCATGCTATAAAAATACAAAAATAGAAAATATTAAAAAGCAACTCAGTATAGGAAAACTTGTGCAGTCATACCTGGATTGGTTTAAATGAAAATCTGTAAGGCATACATTACAGTACTCTACCATTAGAATACTATACAGTGGACACACACACCGATACTTAGTGGAATGGTCATCTTCAGATGGTCTTGTATCTCCCTTTTCACTATAAAACCTAATTCACAACTAGTGTTACAACACATACAGAATGGCAGCACATGATCAATCTTCAGAGCTTTATACCTTTATGCATGGTATGCATACTACATAAACTCATTAGGCCAGCAGACATGAACATCCATGAATTGCCTAATTCTAGCTGCATGCAACAAGGACAAAATACATAGCCTATTCATTAATCAAGCAGGGGTACTACCACATTGTAGGCTTATTCATGAGACCTTCAGGCATGTACATGTTATGCAACTGACACAATTCGCAGTTCAGAAATCACATAACAACCGTGATCCATGGGCAGCTTGGCACATCTTAATGGCCATACAGGCTACCCTTCTAAAAATCACTGTAAATGTTTCATGCTAACCATGCAGTTGCCCTTTGCATTCCACCACAGCAGCCTCAGCCAAAACTAAGATAGCCACTTTTCTATTCACATTTCTGATGCCTGATGTTAGCCTCCTGTCACCATTCATTAAAAAAGATGTTAGGAAAGTATAAACAGGATAGTCAGGTACAAAATGTGCTCAAGACTTCCATCCTGTCCTTGAGGCTATCACTGCAGCTCAGTCCTAGTTTATGCAGCACCATATTGTCTTTGCCTGTACACAACACTTGGACATTACTGTACATGCTGTAACAGAAATGTTGCCTTGACTGGTGAAATATTTATACTTTTTTAGTTATGATTTGACAGCATAGAGTGATGTAGTCTGAACATGGTAGTCATTCTGGTAGTGTGAGCAGGAGCTCTGTACTCTCAAGTAATGAAAAGTAAGTATAATGCAACTTGGCAGCTAGGCACCTTCTTATTGCAGCATCCCTCCCCATTACACACACACACACACACACACACACACACACACACACACACACACACACACACACACACACACACACACACACACACACACACACACACACACACACACACACACACACATGCATTCCTGATTTGTATGTCAGCATAATGCCTTTGTTGACACATGGAGTTTAGGCATCACCCTATATGCAGTAACATAAATGTTGCTTTGTCTGGTTAAATAGTTACATTTTTTTTTAGTTCTGTAGTAGCAAATTGAGGCATATTCTGAATCTGCTGTCTTGTCAGTAAGGAATTAAAATAACTGCATGGGAGACACTGTACCTAAAGATCAGAGTGTGGGATCCTTTCAGTGTCTTGAGCAAAATGACTACGAATTCCCTGATAATCTAATTTTTGTGTGTGGTCCTGAAAGACTGTGAATGTAGATACTGATTCATTTTTAGAAAATGACCCTTGTACTACCCCAGTATCAAAAATGGAAAGAGCAGTAGGCAGTTTATATGACACCACATTGCCTGTATCAGAAAGCTAAATGTAGGTTTCACTCTGTACTTAACAGCAATAGAAACTATATCACAGGTTTGCAGCCTGACACCTTTCAATGGTTATAATGATTGCCCACCAGCATACCATATTTCACAGTGATCATGTAATTTCTCTTTCTGTTCACACAACCTACACCCCCCCAAAAAAGAGAGAGCATCTTTCTTTGCAAATGTCTTAAGTCTTGTTTAAAATGAGAAACAGTAGCCTCACTAATGTATTTCAAACTACTCAGACAAGTACACTATTCCTTGACAAGCCCTACAAATCATTATTCAACACTGATCATGTAAGCCTGCTTGGCTTGCTGGCTTGCACTACCCTCATATAGCCACTTCCTGTATTCCTTTCTGATACAATATTGTGACATAAATTAAGGAACATATGGGTACAATAATGTGTTTCAGCTTGCTAGAACAAAAAATAAACATGATACTTCACTCCATTTTGAACTGTTCCTACTGCCCACAGTTAAAGCAGGTTTCCTGCCAGTACTGAAATAAAAGATACCTACCTGCAAGGGAGAAACATGCCTGAAGATAGGAGTATTTGTCCTGTCTGTGACTCTAGTCAAATGGCTGGAGATCTGCCTGCTGAAGACTGAGAATGCAGACACTGAATAATTTTGAAGTTGCTTCTATTATTCATAGACAACTCCCCCAAACCCATTCCTGATCACCAGAGCTTCCTAGTCCAGGAAATCTGGACAAAGCCAAAAATCATGGGGAGACAAAGACCCAAAAATAGTGACACATTTTAAGTATGTCTCTTAAAAACTTAGAAAGTTGGTAGAATAAAATGTTTTGTATTACCATACATTTTCGGAATGATATGAAATCTGAAACTCAAATGTCTGTTATTGAAAGGTATCATTCATCACTGATTTGCCAGAGAACCCCAAATTTTATGAGGACCAGATCAAAAATATGAGCCAAAAATCTTGACATTATGCAAAAATCTAAACAGTTAAGAGGCATACACCAGAATGTTTAAGTAATTTAAAAAATGACTGTCTCACTGCTGTGGGCAATTTGTACCTTTGCCACTGCCACAGAAATAATTTTTGTGTCATGCCTGCATCGAAATAAAAAATACCTACAAGGAAAAAAGTGTCCCTCAAGATCAAAGTTTTTCGCCCGCCCTGCAACTCTAGTTCATTATGTAGATACTGAGTATATTTTATAAAATAATCTCTTTGTTGCTTCAGCACGAAAGGTGTAACTAGTTGTAGCGAATGCAGAACTACTAGAGAACAAACGTTAAGAAGCACTGTGTTTCATTGTAGAATTACAAGAGTACTGGGATTGGCTACCCAGCTGGAAGATGGCAGGACTGGGAATATCATTATCAGAGTGGGCGAAGGTAAGAACATGGGAACTTCCCCCACAAAGCAGAGTTTTGTCCACATTTCAGATGTTGGGACTGCCCCTTTAAGAGTCCCCAAATTGTGTGACTGAGCATGTAATGATAGTTTTTACTGTTAGTCTGTGGGCTAGATGATGGCAGTAATCCATGTGTAGGATGATAAGTGAAGTTGAAGGGAGTTATGGCTAGCTAGCCAGCTTCTTCAAGTACAGATAGTGAAGTTCATTCTAGTGATAGAAGGATAAGATGTGAAAGATTTTATTTTCTACTTTTTTGAAGTTTGTTGGTATTGTAATCAGAGTTAAATGAATTAAAGGAGGAGTGAGTCCAAGTTTAAATTCAGAGAGTTTATTCTTGTAGTGCTTTTATAATTTCAGATATGAAAATATCAGCCAGTTGTATTGGTAAAGCTGGATAACACCCTAACTATGATCCAGGCAAACTAGGACTGGGCACCTGCTGGAGATGACTGGGTGTAAGAGGAATGTTATGGCCTTGGCTGCTCAATCTTTGATGGGGAACAGTAATTCATGAGCCCTGGTGATTATTATAGAGTCATTGAAGGGTTGCTGTTATGGAGATGAGAGGGTAAGAGGGGTATATCAGCAGGAGTTAGGGCTTAAAGGGAAAAAAGGTCCTGTATGAGTATGCAGTATGATTCACCAAGTAATCAGCTCGTCTAAGACCCCACTAGAGTGTTCTGCCATAGTATTACTACCCTACTAAGGCTCCCTGATAGCTGGTACTGTGAGTAGAGGTTCACATATCAACAGAAAGTTTCCTCAGTCCCCTTCCCACCCTGAGAGTAATAGTAGTAGTAGAGGTAGAAGAAATCAGGGAGGTCAGTTAGTGAGATGATGGTCAGCTGCAATAAGAACAAAAATGTAAACAAATTGGAGATACTATAGCACACATTGAGGTGGCTGAAAACTTTGTCAGTGGTTGAATGAGCTTGTTGCTTAAAAGAAAGACCGTCTTCAATCCAGATACCCAGATAATTGTGGAAATTATGGTGTTGCCTGGTAGGCCTATGGCTATACAAATGCTATCAGAAATGGTGCTGTGGGTTCCTAAAAAGCATTATTACATTCTTAATGAGCACTAAGTGTTAAATTTCTTTTACTGGAATCAGTTACAGGTTTCTTTGAAGCTTTTTTCTATAGCTATTTGAGTTGTTCTCACAAGTGCACCAGATTTAGGAATAAGTGTATCATCAGTGTACATTATATATCTGTACGTATAGATTAAGAACTAAGTCAGTTAACATATCATGTCTAACACCAAGCCCCTCTGGGGCACTCATTTTTTAAGTTGTTGTTGTGTCTTTCGGCTTATACCGGTTAGGGGTCGCCACAGTGGAACTCCGGGTCCGCAAATGTTTGGTAGTGGATTTTTACGTGCCGAGTTACCAGCCCTGATGCACAACCTTCAACGAAGGTACACCCATTCATGCATGCCTCCACACAGAAGACACTCTAGCTGAGAACTGAACGCGACAACGTCTTGCTGTGAGGTGACAACGCTACCGCAGCACCACTACCGTGGGTTTTGGGCACTCATTTTTCCAAGTACCTATGCTAAAAGTGTTTCCCGTACTCAAAATTGAAAGGTTGTATCCTCCAAACAGGTGTAAACCATTGAAGGGCACTATTATCAGATTCTTGTGCCTATAGTTTGTGAGGTATAAGTTAATGTTCAACTATATTAAAGTCCTCTGTGTCATTGCTGCTGTCAAAATGTGATGTTTCATACACAAATATATGGTATAATTAACTCAGAAGATTGCTGCAACACTATTAAACACATTTCTAAACCTATGCTGCGTTGAGTATGAGACAGAATTTCTCACTTGTTAATTTGCTCTGGACTTTGGTTGTGTGCATTTTTTCCTCAAAGGCTTCAGTGACTGAATGGAAGTTTTTAAGACAACTGTAGTGTTGTAGAAGTTACAGAAACTGCAGCATGTTTAAATGGTGGAGGAAGAATTCCAGTAAATAAACATAGATGCTAGTGGGTTTGGTAAAACTGGAGTATCCATAGGTTCATAGGATGTTACTAGGCTATTGGCCTGAGGGTCTTTACAAGTCTAGCTGTAAAATCCCAATATAATATTTGATGAGAGATATCATCTATGCCCAAGATTTTTTTAGCAAGAATTACTCATGTCCAGGAGAGAAGCAGGGGCAATCCCTGGCAGAAATTTATGGTTTCCCATCCAGTCATCCAGGTCGCGCTTAAACAGGGTCATGGAGGTGTCCTGCTTGACATGGATTGGAAGCCTATGCCATTACTAGGAACAATGGGGAAGACAACGTTTTAAGGGACTATGACTTTGTTTTTATTTCTTGTAAGAGGTTTGGAATTATTTGTGAAAATTTGTTTAAACTGGAATGGCATGTTCAATAGGTGATTACGATTATGCCTGTGCCTAATTTTATAACTGAAACTGTCAGTAAATGAAATATATAATTTGTCATTTTCTGTTTCTGTCATTTTGCAAGAAAACTCTTAGATAATGCCAGAAAAGTTTTGGACTATTTGCTTATTTCTAACACACATAGCTTAGCAATATTGGCAATTTTCTGACAAGTTGGGATAGCTTTAGGTGAGATGGAGTGCTAGACAACAAACTGTATGTTGCCATACCCCACTGCCCACTGAGTCTGTCTACACCCCGAGTTGTGTTTGCTCCTTCTTGGTCCCTCCACACCATCAGAAAGATTTCTTCATCATTTCAACACACCCTAACTGGCCAGTAATGTACTGTAGTAACAGTGGAGGAGGCATTTTAACTAAGCAAGGGGTCTGGAGGGCACTATGCTTCAGATGCCAGACTTTTAGATGATTTGAGGTACAGTTTAGAGCTTTTTCCAAACTTTTGATTCAATAATGGCCTGAACAAAAATAGTAAGAAAAGAAATTCAGTCTTATTTTTTCTTTCAAAGAAGAAATGCGATATGTCCATGGCTTAATTGTCAAAGCTGTCAAAACATTTGATTCAAATAAACTGAAAAAAAACAAAAAAAATTATCTGGGAGTAAAGGCTGCCCTCCTACCCCTTATATTTGAGCATGTCTGGTTTTAAATTAGTTGAATTTGAGGTTTGGGCCCCCTAAAAAGCTTTTGCCAAAATCCACTTATACAGGTGGGGGCTGACAGGCCTCCAGAAGCTTTTAGGATCTAGATGTACTGCAATGCATTATTTTTTTTATTACTTGTTAACCTTTTTAGTGCTTTCTAGAAGAATTCTGGCTAAGCCAACCTTCTGTGCGCGCATATGAGCAGAGCCATTTGAATAAATTATGGAGTCTTTTGGTGGTACGGTAAAGAGACATTTTATTCATATATCTGACATCAACTGTGTATATGGTCAACCAGTACGGTGTGTGACCATCATTTTTACGCATTTTCACACACACACACACACACACACACACACACACACACACACACACACACACACACACACGCACTCACTACATGCTTGCTTGCAGGCAAATGAGAGAAATGTCAATTCACCTATAAAATGACTATGGGTTGTGCAGGAAACCAGATCAACTGGATAAAACCCAAGTAAAGACAGAAAGGCAACACAGACTCCAAATATAAGAAACGGCAGCCAAGAACTCAGACAATCAAGCACTGTGAAATGACAACTCTACTCAATACACCTAAGTTCCAGTAATCAGGTGGCTTTATAGGCAATGCTCCTATACTAAAGGTAGCCACTTATTGTGTATAGTACTGTCTGACTGTGACAAAAAGTGAAAGAAGTAGACAAATTGCTACCTTTAGATACACTGCAATTCCTCCCATGCACAAATGCATAAATCATAACAAAACTAATTCTCAATGATTTTATCAAAAATAACACATTGTGTCATACTGTTCCTCCAGTCCAGTTCATTGACTGCTTAACAGTAATTAAAACAGTGGGGTTATGTCACTTTTCTGTCCCAGTGGCCACTGTATCTGTCAATTACAGTCACTTTATTAACTGTGCACATGCATTACAGATGTTTGATTGTGTTTTTTTTAAAGAAATCACACAACAAAACATTCCAGCTTGCTTCACATAAGTAGACACTAGTTCTGCAAAGCCAGATTGGTCATTAACCATGACAGCAGGGTCATTTTCAACTGTTGATTCTCCCTATGTCCAGGAATTCTAGCAACTTTATTGACTGTACAGACCTCAAATATCTACTGTGGAAAAAATATAATGGACACAATAATGTTTTTCAAATTTGTTTCATACAAATGCACAGCAATCCTGCAAAGCAGATCAATGACAATTTAATCTGAGCAAACAAAAGCAGGCTCAATCATTTTCATCCACACACAACCCCAGTACCCAAAAGCTATAACCACTTGATAGACCAAGAACACCTCAGAGGACTGATTATGATAAAAATAACGGCCATGGTAATTTCAACATTGTTTCACCTAAGCAATAGCCACAGTATACACCATGGCAAATAATAAACTAAAGATATCAGCACAGGCAGAATGTCTTAAGAGATGTGCAGATAAATGTAAAGGAAAAGTACAAACTAAACAATTCATTGATGATTCATGAAGGTTTTATAGAGAATTGGGAAACAAAGCAAAAGGAATATAAACACCACCAAAAAAAAAAAAAAAAAGAAAACATAGGTTCCTAGATTCAGAAGTGTGTATTAGGATAATGACCACAAGTCCTTTTTTAAGTCTAGCCATGCCTTCCAAATCTAGATAAGTGTTAATAGCGGCTTGGGAGACTAAACATTTACATACAGAGGTCTGACAATGCCTTGTGTGTCAGGCATAGAGCTTCCCTCAACAGCCTATTGGAGACAGAGTAGAGGGATAGGGCCTTGAGGTGGACTGCGTAGGACATATTACTTACATCATGTATTCTTCTAGTTAGGAACCTCTGTGGATATTCCCTCTGTACCTGGTTAAGTACACACCAAAGGGAGTTTTGTACTGAATAATAGGTTTGATGAATGAAAGATGCAGTGGAACAATGACTTCCTTGGACCTGGATGCCATACCTTTGTTTATAAGTTCCACAACATAGAATGATTTCCTCATTACTGCAGACATGTGATGGTCAAAGCTAGATTACTGTCTATGTGTCCACAGGTCCCTGACTACTGTGTCGACTCTTAGAGGTCTGTTGTCAATATGATAGGTAACAGGGGAGGATGACTTCCCAAAGGATACTATTATGCATTTTGCATTTCTTGGCATTTAGTTTTAATCCATGGTTCTGACACCAGTTATTTATCTGTGTCAGCCGTTCCTGTAGAACATTTGTATCCATTGGGAATTCTGTGACTACTCCTAATTTACAATCATCTGCAAATTTAATCAGCCAAAGGCCACTGACATTGACCTTGGCTTCAGAGAAGTAAATGACAAAAAGGAGTGGTCCAAAGACTGATCCCTAAGGGACTCTACTTGTGACTAGCCTCTTTGTAGAGGTGGACTCACTAGTTGTAACTTCGTGGATCCTGTCTTTAAGCCAGCTGGCTACACACTGGGTGACATAAGGATTTATACCTAACCTGCTGAGTTTGTCAACAATGACTAAGTGGGGTATTTTGTCATATGCCTTGGCTAGATCAATGTAGGCAGTGTGAACCATCTTGCCCTCATCCATTGTTTTGATGACCTTCTCAAAGAAGTCTACCAGGCTAGTAGGCATGATCTGCCCTTGACCGAATCATATTGGGTTGGGTCTAGTGTCTGTATGTTTCCTGTGTCATCATTGATCATTTCCATGATAATTCTTTCCATGGCTTTGCATATGAGACTAGTGAGACATTCTGAAGAAATATTTATGAAGAGCCAGTGGAACATAACAAAGATGCTGAATGGAGAAAAGAAATAAAAGAAACATAAGAAGTTCAAATGTACAGGATATGAAATGAGATGATGTAATGGCCAGATAAGTTAAACTAAATCAAGATAAGTTCCTAAATGGAAAACTCCAGGCCCAGATGCAGTACCTAACTTCTAGCTAAAAGTATTAACATCTTTACATTAAGATATAGTCCTGAGTAAGAACTAATTATACGCACATCCTGAACAGACACCAACCTTGTTAACAACAAGAAAAATGACACTCCTCCGTTAGTGTGAACCTGTAAACCATTCTAAAAACTATAGACCAATTACATGCCTTCCAACAATGTACAAATAATATACTGGAATTGATGCCAACAGAGTTTATAATAATTTGGAAGAAGACTGAATCATGGCAATAGAACAAAAGGGTGACAAAAGGAAGTCATACGGAACAAAGGAAAATTTTTTGCTAAATAAAGTTGTAATGGAGAATTGTAAAAGGGAAACAATCTCTGTAGCATCCCACATTCACAGATGAAGGAAAGCTTGCTGATGTATAAGATACATCATACATTGATTAATTGCTTTACAGTGACTGTGAAACAGTGGCAAACTGCTTTGCAATTAAGTCACGACAAAGAGCTAATTATTATCCCAGGGAGAAAAAAAAAAACAGTGGGGGATATTCCAGGTGATTCTTTGTCACCACTGTTGTTTTGCCTTACCCTTAACCCATTAAGCTATTTACTTAACAGATTAGGTCTTGCTTATAATTTGTCTCCCAGAAAACAAATTTGCTCAAATATTTCTCATCTACTTTTTGTGCATGACTTAAAACTGTATAGCTCATCAAGATGAGGAGCTGAAAGCACAACTGCAAGTGGTTAAAATGATATAAGAATGACATCCAGTCTTGATAAGGTTTGAAAATCAGTTTACCATTGTTGAGATGGTTGATGGTACAGGTGCAAAAAGTATGCATTCACGGTTTTGAGCGTCAGTGTTTACAATTGGATTGGAGCTCGCATTACAGTGGAGATTGGGAAAATTACCCCTTTCCTCACTGTAGTATGATCACAGAGTTGCAATATATAATTAGCAGGGGGTGTTGGGGTGCATGGGGCTTGCCCCCCTGCAAAATGTTTGTAAGACATCTATGGACATGAAGGTAAGTTGGGTAATGTCAATAATGTCGAATTTGACTTATCAAAATTACAACGTTCGGTGCTTTAACAAAACTATGTGGTTATTTACATTCACCTGGTTCGAGTAAGTCATTAGTTGAACAAGAGATTTCCAGAATTTTGATAGTAAATATCTTGATAAATGTGCGAAAGCAATATTTAAAGCAGGAAAGTTGATGTACCAAGAAAATGTCAGTCTGGGACAGGAATGTAATATATAGAAACTTGGGCAGAAAGGATTGTATAATTATCTGTGAACTGATGAAGGATCAGCTATAAAATATACGCAAATGTGAATAAAACTCAGTAAGGAATACTTTAGAAGACTAAAACTAATGTTGAAAACAGCCCTGGCATCTAGGAATAAAGTCCAAGCTACAACCCTATTTGTTGTTCCTGTTTTAACTTACAGTTTTGGTGTGATTAACTGGACCCAAAAGGTATTGGATCAGTTGGACAGAAAAACAAGAAAAATGCTTCATGTTTATCAAATGATATATACAAATCAGTGTATACCAAGTTCATATATCCCTTGCTTTTAAGGAGGTATGGGCCTCCTTGAAATTGATTATACGTATAGCTCTGTGATCGTGGGACTGCATACATATCTGCTGACCTTGTCAGAACCAAACATAGTGAAAGTTTTACAACATGAGTAGAGGAAGTCTAAGATTACCTGTCTGCTTAGTTTAGCAGAAGCATTCCATTGTCAGCCGGGACTGGAAAGATCAGATGAGAAGGAAATAAATGTGGAAAAGTCATAAATATAGTGCCAAATATAGAAATCTCATGGAACAACCTCATGTTGGTCAGGATTTCATGCAGGAATGGTTAAGGAATGGTGAGTTGAAACCAAAGGATGAAAGGTTAATAATGGCAGCATAGGATAGTGGACTACATACATCTTGGTTTGTAAAGTCCATTCAACATGTAGGAGAAACAGACAAATGTAGGTTCTGTAAAAGGAATTGGAAACAGTTGCACACCTTGTTGCTGGGTGTGATATTCTCATGACAGAGGGCTTGTACACTCAAATGCACAATAATGTGGCAAGATTGTTGCACTGAGGATTTTGGAAACACTACAATCTAGAAGTAGTTGAGAAGCATTGGAAATATGTACCACAAAGCATTATAAGCATTATAGAGTACTATGAAGTGTATATCACATGGGATCACCCATCACCAACAATTCAAAAAAATAGATGTGAGAAAACCAGACATAGTAGTCCATAAAGAAATGCAAACGTATCATTGATCACTGAAACTGTTACACTTAACAGTTACAATGTCTCTCATACAGAGAGCACAAAGTTATAAAATATCAAGATTTACAGGCTGAAATGAGAGCAATATGGAAGAAAAATGCCTAGACAGTTCCAGTAGGAGGAAGAGCAATGGGGTCTCATAAAAAATAATTTGCAGTTGTACTTAGATATGCTACCAATACATGTAACTGCATGAACTGCAGAAGGAGTCAGTGCTGGGCATGTTGCTGTGTTGTAAAGAGCACTTTTGCCTAACATCAAAGACTGAAACAGTACTAATTTTATGAACTTTAATCATACCCTGAGTTAGGAATGGGATCAGTTCCTGTCATGGTATTAGAAACCCAAATGACTTGGAAAATTAAACCAAGAGTAAAATTAAAATGAATATAGTAATTTATTTCATCATTGTTGCACACACATGTAGCCTGCCACAGTATGAAGTATTCTGTCTTGGGTCACACAAATACAAACTAGTCCTGCAAAGGCTCCCACCCATAATATCTGGTTGTCTGCCAGGGTAAAGAAAAAAGATGCATCTGCAACAAACCAGTCTGTTTTATGTGTGCTGCACCCTGACCATGGCATTTTCATGTAGACCCTTATGATGCTTCCAGTTGTAGACTCTCAACAACCATTACTCCCATTGTTTCAGGTTTGCAGGCTTTCTCCTTGTTCCTAGCCAATGCAATCTAGACAATGAATCACAGAGCCCTTGAATCAGAAAACCCCAAAAGTAAGAAGTGTGCAGTGATTTCCTTGTAGGGTACTGCAGGCAAGGCTGCTTTAAACACAGGCACCATGGCAGAAGCATTTACATCTTGAAAAAAGTTGAAAGAGCTCCCCAAGCTGGGTGACACAGTAGGTGGACACCTAGTTTGCCTCTGACTAAGGCTGGCCATTATGAGAAGTTCTTTTTATGGTCTGAAAGATGCATTTTATTTTTGGATATGATGGTATTTTTTCTATCATAACCAAGCTTAACAAGCCAGTCCATGATCCACATGCCTTAAAACAAACTAATAAATAGAAATTAACAAAATTTAATTTGCTAGGATAATATGGAGAATGACTGGGTAGCATTCGAAAGACATGCGTGCGTAAATAGGCGTGCCTTCATTGAAGGTTGGGCGTCAAGCTGGCACTCAGCGTTTCGTAAAAATCTACTGCCAATCATTAGCGGACTGGAGTTCCGCTGTGGCGACCCCTTACCGGGAAAAAGCAGAAAGACAAACAACAACTAGATGTAAGACTCACTTCACGCTTTTACGCAAAATATGCTGCAACACTTAAATCTGAAAAAAAAAAACAGCTGATTTCTAACTTGTGCATAAAGCCATTAAAAACAAACTCAGTTGCAAATATCCTTCCTGCATAGCACCTCTGTTATCATTCTGTACATTTTCACCTATTACAGAGCATATGAGTGATCGAAAATTACTTTGAAAAGTCATCAGTTTCATGTACTCATACAATGAAACATAACATTTGAATGTGTTTATTCTCAACAGTGCTATATATAGTGCAGTGATGTGTTTCAACTGCCGAAATATCATATAACTATTATAGTATATAAGATAGATAAATAAAGTAGGCAGAATGGAATGGGGGCTTCCTATAACAAATGCAAAACATGGTCTAGCAAACCTGAAAATTTTGAAAAGAAAACTGCAGTGCTCTTCAAATAAATAAAAGTAACGTGCCTTTATCTTCTAATTGATAACACAGACGCAAAAGTCTAAGATCTATTCCTGTAATCCATGCAAACTAAAAAAAAACAAACTTCATTAAAAAAAAAGTGAAGTGCAAAACACACTATTTGTGAGGTTTATAAAATGCAATAAATACAAAGTTAAGTGGACAATGTGGCATGCAGGTTCTCCATCAGATGTGTGAGACCCATTCCAGGAATATCAAACAAAATAATCCACAATTAGCATCAAAACAAATAAGAGTGAAGAGAAAGACTGAACACCTTTACATTTTTAGCAACAGGTGAGAGGAGCACAAGCTCTGCTAAACCTACATACTGAGTCTGAGATCACTGCACCTTGGAATCAGGGTACTCCAAGACGCTGCAATACTCAAAGGTACTGACATCTGCACTTATATATTCACAAGACTTTCAAACTTTGAGATCTGCTATATTCTTGGAATGTCATTATATACCTGTGTTGGCTCTTGTTACAATGATTAAAAAGTACCAGCACATTTAAGTAATTGCTTGATGACAAAAGGGATGCATTAGAAAGAGCATGAAAAACATTCTGACTGCAAGCCACAGAATGCCACTCACACAGTTTCTGTTGTTACCAATAACCAAAAAGTTATTGGAAAATGCAGGTGCACTAAAAACACACAAGAAATGGGTGAACATAAAGTTACAAACTCAATTACATTTGTTGTGCATTCACCAATGGTAAAGAAAACAGGGCTGGATAGAAGTAAAATAAGATGTCTGGAGCAGGGTGGATGATAATGTCTGAGTGGTCTCAGGACAAAGTTCTTTCAGTCTGATTTTCTAACTCTGGCATTGTCCTTTGTCCTTCTCATTAGTCTATCATGCTGTTTGAGAGAACCCCAGACCACAGTGTCATTAAGTTCAAACTCCTTTCAAGCATTTAATCTTATCAGCTATAGCTTGTTGACAGATTTTTGAAAATGATGAAAATTATTTTATTTATCTTTTTTTTTTTTAAAAGGACATCTAACATCTGATTGGGTAAGGTCCTTATTCAGTGGATGCCCAAGGAGAAATGCTCTGGTAAATGACATTTGCATTTACAATTTCACTACATATGATAAATGAGAAGTACATTTACAAATAGTAAAACTTGCTTTATACAGAAATACATTTATAGTATTAAATTCAGTAGATTGTACAACACAGTTTACAACAGATTGCACATCTCAGTTTACAGTGTACAAAGTGTACTGTATCAGAGAATCTATGCATGACAGTCAGACAGATGGGCTTTCCATCATGACAGGAGAGTCTTAGAGAAATTTATTAAATATATATATGAAGAAAATATGATGTGCTATGTAAGAGATGCACAGAAAGAGGTTAGCTGGGAGAGAAAAATAAACATTCATAAGCATTAAAGCGAAATGTGGGGTTTGAATTAAGCAAAATAGGGAAAAGGGTTTGTGTGGGGATAAAGCTAAGATTTTGCATACGATGACTTCTAGATATAGTACAGATAAGGAAACCCTAGTGATGGTAGACTATAAGAACATTAGATACGATGGATGAGTGTATTGTTATAGTGATGAGTTAATGTAGAGAAATGGTAAAGGTATTTCAGCTAAGGAAGAGATCTGGAAGGATATATTGGGAGAGCAGTAAGAGCTGAAAATAAGGGAAGTTTTACCCAAATGAGAACAGCGAGGACTGGGTGAGATGTTTAAGCAAAGAATTAAAATTGTGTTTGTCTTTTTTAGGTTGGGTGGGATAACATTCCAGAATTTAGAGACATAGTGAGAGTACACTGAGTCCCTAGCTGAGTTGCTTGACTTATTTATGATAAGAAATCATTTTTCATTTGAATGTAGGACCCTAGAAGGCAAGTAGGGCTGTAGGATATGTTAAATCCACAAAAATGACCAAAACAGGTAAAAGGAACAAAACAGCATGCCAGTAAATCTTTTCAAAAGTTTACTATCCAAAACGTATTCCACTTGACTTAAAGCGCTTTTCATTTGCACTGAAGCAAACTTATCAGAAGTCAAGCTCTATAAAACAAACACAATTTAAAAATACTAAGTACAATGACGTATCTATTACACATAAAGGCACTGTTTAAGTTAAAGGTACAGACACCTACCCCTATGTGTAGTGAATTTAAAAGGACAACGATAATCTACCAAAAACATTTAACTCAGATAAAATGTTTTACATTCATCTATGTAAAACAATACTACTTACTTAAACAAAAATACATTAAATAATACGAACAATCATATTCCATCCTATATGTAACTGTGAACCTAAAAACTATCTACTAAATAATTTAATACAATACTATATACACTAGTGATTTCATTTTTTACTACATTGAATTCGGGCCAATTTATTATATTCTTAACGGCCCATTCAAACCAGGTACCCTAAAAGCGTCTAACCTTATCTGCCATGATAGTTCCAATTCTTCCAAAAGAATTGGCATAGGACCACCTCTTATAGGAAAAACTACTTGGTCTATTGCCATATAAGAAAAACCATGACCACTATGGGCATGAACATGTTTTGCCAGTGCATTATCCAACTTACTTTTTGTAATTGCATACTGATGTTCATATACTCTATTTCTCAATTTGCGTTTGTTTTTTCTGATATAAAACGCAGAGCACTGTTTACACCTCACAAGATAAACAACAAACTTGGATTGACAATTGAATTTAGCTCTTACCTTATATTGTCTGTTTTTTACTAAGAAAGTGCTAGCTGTATCCATGTATTTACAATAAGCACACGCTTCACATTTAAACATGCCAGTTATCCGAGATGTAGGCTGAACATCAGATTCAAGTATACTTTTCAAATTTCTACCTTTTCTAAACGCCGTTTGTGGCATGTCACCTAATTTATTTAATATTACTGGTGACATTCTAAACAGCTCCCAATTCTTTTTTAATATATCAATTACCAAATGGCTATCACAACTAAAAGTTGTGATAACTTTTAACCTAGAATCACATCCCTCACTAGGAAAGTTTTCCTCATTTTGCCCTTGTATTTCTACTTGAACTGATGGTATTAAGATTTGACTATTACCATCACTAACAGCTTTTACGCTCAGTATTGGGACATATATCAGATTTACTCTTTTTGATTTCACTTCATCGATCAACTTGTCTAATAAATTAGCCGAGTAGCCACGTGCCAGAAACATTGACTTGAGACAGTCACATTCAGCAAGGAAATCACTCAATTGTGTATTAATACGGGCTGTAGGATATCTTTTAGTGCTGGGCACCTTTCTAGAGATTAAATTAGAAATTTATACAGCTATTAGTTGTGTGTAAGTCAGGTAGCTGGGTAGTTCAAAACAGCACAGGTGTTTTAAGGCCTCACAATGATGTGATCAAATCTGCTGCATCTAAAGCCATCTGCTGCTAAAAGAACAAAAACAAGTATCATTTTGCACTTCTGATGGTTATTTTTACTGTATTTTATAAGAATCCTGCATTTTTTGTTACATTTCTCACACTTAGTTTCAAAGATGAGCAGTTTCCACTGCTGCTGTAGTACTTAATTACAGTGTGTCTGCTAGTTTTACAGGGCTTTAGTATTTTGATTGTGTGGTTTCCCTGCACTTGAACTCTTAAAACAAACATTTGTACATTAAGAGGGTTTTCTGATTGCACTCTTGTGGCAGAAGTGTGCTATAACAAATCTGTCTGAGTTGGGGGCTGCTGGTTGAATGCTTATTGTGTGTTTTCCTGACTGGTCTGTAGGCCTTGCTATTATAAAACTTTTTTTCTGAGTCTGTATAAGCCCACTGTTTGTGCTAAGCTGCTCTCTGCACAGTGGTGTTTAGTAGTGTCCTGTAGAGATGCAAACACTTTCAATTTAAAATTTCCTTTAAAATATCTCTGCAACCTTCCTTAGTCCCCCTGCTGCTTGAGGAACATCTGAGTTACATGCAGAGCAGCATTGCCTTGTTGGACAGCTACATTTCACACTGAGTATAACATCCATTCTTTGTCCATGTGCTATCATCTCAGTACAGTTAAATCTACCCTCACTTCTCTCTGGTTAAACCCATAGTAAAAATCCTGAAACCATGGACAGGCACTTTCTTGCTATCTCTGTGGCCAGCCTGGTGGCATGGGTATCCTACGGCAATGCAGCAATTGTCTCATGTATACAGACAACCACTTAATCTTGAAACAAGCAAACACAGTATGTGAGAGATGTAATTAGTTACACTATGAAAGTTGAACCATGACTCTCACATACTGATACATCAAATGACAAACAAGTTGTCAGACCCACATAATTTCCTTTACTAAATAAGGTCTCAACACATAAACCCACATATATAGAGATACTCACAAGTAACTTACCAAAACTTTAGGGGCCTCCTATACACTGTCCACAGAAGCTACTTGTAAACAAAACCAAATAAACACCAACCACTGTACATAAAAATACAAATCACAGTGTCTCCACAAGTAAACCTCTAAGGCAAAACACCACACATTTAAACATTTTGGTCACATGAGACTCCATTGTAAAACACACAGATACCCTCCTCACTAGGTTGGATAAGGAAAGGGTTACAGTTAGTTGCCTATCAGGGCCAGGATTCGCCAGATCATGCAGTCAGGTCACTCAACCACAAGTATTAGTATGACTCAGTTATAGTCCATGTGGGTGTGAATGACCTGAGATGTACTTCCCTGGACTATATAACGAGAGACTTGATAGACCTCTCTGAATATGTGTCACAGGCTGGTATGAGCATTGCACTGAGCAGCATTGTACCGCCACCAAGAGTGATATCACAATACAAACAGAAAATGATTGACTTCAATATCTGGCTTACCTACTGGTGTCATTCTAAGTGGATCCAGCATTTGTCATCCTGGGATGACATGATTCACTGACCATGTTGCTTTGCCAGAGATGATCTGCACCTGTCACCACTAGCATTTTGAATATTGGCCAAGGCATTAGACACCCTATAGTGCCTTTTTTTAGGCAGTACCAAACCAACAGACCTACCAACGTAACAAATTCTTCTAATGCCAAGCTGTAGGTCCTACTGCTCAATGCTAGGAGTCTTAACATGAAACTGCACTCCGTGGTAGCTCACCTCACCCTGAAGAATGCTGACATCTGTGCAGTTACAGAGATGTGGTTCAAGGCTGCGGAAGTGCAAGGCTACAATGCTTATCACACATTCAGACATTCTCTGAAAAGAAAAAAAAATGAAAGGAGGAAGTGTTTTCCTTTACATAAAAAACAATCACACAACAAGAATTGTCAAGCAGGATGACTTGCTGGAGCTACTCCATGTCCATTTGACTACAGGCAAAATTCCCCACCACATCACCAGCTACAGGCCCCCAACCATAAACCATGAAAACCACTCAGCATACCTGAAGTCACTGCAATCACTTACCATTCAGCCCAACACACTACTCATGGGTGATTTCAACTACTCCTGCATAAACTGGGAAACATATATGACCACTAACATGCAGGCTCAGAGATTCCTGGACTTTGTCAATGCCAAGATTGTGGAACAGCTGTTCTGCACTCCCATTAGAGGTTCAAATATCCTTGACATAGCACTCACTAACATGGGGAAGCACTGCACCATGCCCCAGCTTAATGTCCTCATTGGTAAGATCACATCATAAAATTGGTCTCCTTTGAAATATCAGAACACTCATCATACCCTAAAACCCTAAAGAATTTTTCCAAGGTTAATTACCTTCTATTAAGTGATAGCATCAGTAACTTTAAAGCTCCCCTTAACTCCAAAAACATGAAAGCCTATGCAGACATATACACGAATGCCATGTACAACCACTTAAACAACTGCATAGAAATGGCAGTACGTGGCTGAACTAAACCCAGGTATAGACAGAAAAACAAGTGACCCTGATGGAACCCTGGCATAAACAGATCATACAACAAAAGGAAGAAATTTGTGTCTAGAAGCAAGTGGGGGGCGGGGAGGGGGTGCACAACAAAAAAAATCCCTTATTAGTCTCAACAGGAAAATCAAGCAACTAGTCAAATCCAAAAAAGCTAAATATGAGACTGAAATAGCCACCCAAGCTAAGGATAACCAAAAAGCATTTTTTAGTTATGTCTGAAATCTTAAGGGAAACACTTAACAGTGTGCTGAGTTGGATGTAGATGGCACTATCTATAATCAGCCAGAGGAAACAGCAAACCTGCTGGCCATTAAATTTAGCTCACATTTCAACCCCCTGTTCACCCCTACCATTTCTTTGCCTGTTATCACAAAAGGACAGGTTATCACTGCGCTATCTAAAGCTAGAAACACAGCATCAATGGGACTTGATGGAATCCCAGGATGTCTATTAAACAGCTTGAAATATGACTTAGTGGACCCTCTCAGATCATTATTTAACCACAGTCTCCAAACAGGCTTTGTCTCAATAGAGTGGAGAACAGTAACAGTCATCTCTCTGCACAAGGGGGGGGCATCAACAGACCCAGGAAGGCGCCGACCCATAAGTCTAACTAGCCTCATATACAAAGCTATGAAAAAGGATAATCCTGGCCCTGATTAACAACAGCATAGAAAATCTCCATACTCTGGACCTAACTCAGTTCGGCTTCATCAAAGGCAGATCCTACCTGCTCAGTCTGGTGGACTTCTTTCAAAAGGTCACCAAGGCCATGGATGAGGGTAGGACATACAGGCTACTTTGACCTGGCCAAGGCATATGACTCAATACCACACACAGGTATTGTAGATAAACTCACAAAATTTGGCATAAAACTGTATGTCATCAGATGGATAACCAAATGGCTCATGGACAGGGCACGTTATTAGAGTGGGGGAATCCACATCCAGCAAGAGTCCAGTCACCACTGGAGTACCACAGGGCTCAGTGGGGCCCCCTTCCTGTTTGGGATATGCTTCCCAGATGTCAAGGCAAATGTAGATGGTCTTTTGCTGAACAGGTTTGCTGATAACTGCAAGTTGGGGGCAATCACTGACACCCCAAATGATGTTGATATCCTACAGAAAGAAGTGACACAGACTAATGATTAGTGTCAGAGCCATGGCCTCAAAATAAATGCAAAGAAATGCATAATAATACACTTTGGGAAATCAAACACCCCTGCAAAGTACAACATTGATACACCCCCCCAAGAGTGGACCCAATGGTGAGAGATCTGTATACTCAGAGAGTAATCTGAACTTTGATCACCATGAGTCCACAGTGGTAAGGAAATCCTTCTATGTGACTCATCTTGTAAATAAGGGCATGGCATCCAGCTCTAAGGAAGTCAGTACCACCATACCCGGCCCTCATCACACTGGTAATCGAGTACAATTTGCTCCTAGGCATGCACCTCATCAGTCACCTGCAACAGTTTGAGTGTCTTCAGAGGTTTCTCACCAAACAAATACAGGGTATAACCAAAATGTCATATGTGGACCAACTAAAAGTCTATTACTATATTCATTTTCCTATTGATTATTGAGAGGGTGCTCTATGCCTGACCTACAAGGACCCATTCCAGGAATAGTGACCCAGCCCAGATGGAAATGTTGCATAGTCAGAAAGCTAACTGCATGAGGTTACCAACTCCAAGGATCTAAACCTGATCTAAAACACAAATGTGTGTCCCAGAGGTTGCCCCTCTTCCAGAATAGGCTTTCTATTCATGTGAAGCAGCACCCTTTTCTGACCATCTTCAAGCACAAACTGGTCCAATGGATGGGAAATCTCAAATTCACTCCTGGGGTGGCACTCATGTCCATTATGGACAGAGGCAGTCTGTAAAAATTGTCAAAATCCCACTTGCTGACCTTTGAAATATCTTTTCCCTAAGGATAGAAAATTGGGTAAAATCCGAGTAAAACCAGCTAGGCTTGTAAGGGCTCTTAAGCTGTTAGCCTAGTAATATCCTATGAACCTATGAACCTATGTAAAGTTGACAGCAAATTCAGGTACTTTGTTGTAGCAGGAGAAGAGTTTGGTTTTCTATGTGATGTTTAAATTTGAGAGGATGGGGAAAGCATATAGCAGTGAAGGAAGTAAGAAGACTGAGGCTAATGTTTTCCTTGCAGCACAGTAAAATATTGTTTGGCTCTACATTTCAATGATTTACAATATATGATGGTCAAATTTGAGATTTAATGGTGATGGACAGGTTGACAGATGAGATTAGACAGAATTTCCAGTGGACTATGACTTTTGTGGATGGCATTGTGATCTGTAGTGAGAGTAGGGAACAGGTTGAAGAGACTCTGGAGAGGTGGAGATATGCTCTAGAGGGGAGAGGAACAAAGGTCAGCAGGACTAAGACAGAATATATGTGTGTGAATGAGAGGGAGGATAGAGGAATGGTGAGGATATAGGGAGTAGAGTTGGCGAAGGTGGATGGGTTTAAATACTTGGAATCTACAGTTCAGAGTAATGGTGACTGTAGAAGAGAGGTGAAGAGGAGAGTACAGGCAGGGTGGAGTGGGTGGAGAAGAGTGTCAGCAGTGATTTGTGACAGACTGGTAAGAGTGAAAGGGAAGGTCTACAAGAGGGTAGTGAGACCAGCTATGTTATAAGGGTTGGAGATGGTGGCATTGACAAAAAGGCAGGAGTCAGAGCTGGAGGTAGCAGAGTTAAAGATGTTAAGATTTACACTGGGTGTGACGACGATGGACAGGATTAGGAATCAGTATATTAGGGGGTCAGCTCAGGTTGGGCGGTTTGGAGACAAAGCCAGAGAGGCGAGATTGCATTGGTTTGGATATGTTCTGAGGGAGGATGCTGGGTATGTTGGGAGAAGGATGCTAAGGATGGAGCTGCCAGGTAAGAAGAAAAGAGGAAGGCCTAAGATAAGGTTTATGGATGTGGTGAGAGAGGGCATGCAGGTAGTTGGTGTGACAGAGCACAGTGCAAAGGGCAGGAAGAAATGGAAACAGATGATCTGCTGGAGCAACTGAGAGAAAAAGAAGAAAGAAGTTATGAAACCTAATAGCTTGGTTTGGGTTACTGTCTTAATTTTAGTGCTATTGGATGAAGTTGTAGTGAAATATTGTTTTGGTTAAGATATTGTTTATGACTGAAGAGCATCAGTTCTGTTTTGTTGGGATTAAGTAGTAGGTTAGAATGTTTTAGCTAAGATTCAAGTGTGCAGAAAGAGTTTTGGGTAATTTTCTGGAGTATGGCTAAGGATGAGCAGCACATATAACGATGCTTGTTTATGAAAATGTTGAAAAGAAAGGAGTCCTAATAAAGAACCTTGTGGGACACAGACCCAAATGGTAACTGGCTGAAAGAATGAGAGGTTCTGTTGCCATTTAACTGCTTGCTGCTTGTCAAAGAGTTAGCTAAGGAACTAAAAAAGGGAAGAGTAAGAGACATCTACAGAGGAATACTCTAACAGTAGATATAAATAGTATATGGTGTCAAATGTTTTAGACAAATGTAAGAAAAGGGTTAATACCAGCTTGTCATTGTTCCTGTGTGTTGGGTGATCTTAATCATACCAACAATGAGAGCAATTGTACTATGGTGGGGTTTGAGCCCATGTTGAGTTTTGGAGCAGAGGTTATTTAAGCTGAGGTACTACTGTATGACTTGTATATAGATGCACTTCTCCAGAATTTTTTGACAAAAGGGATAAGATTGCAATTGGTCTATAATTATTAATGTCAATGTGACTCCTTTGTGTAATGGTATAATTTAGGATTTATTTCAAACTAAAAGGACATACTTTTCAGGTCTGGACCTGTTTATCAAGATGGAGATGGAAAATGCTATAACATCAGTATCTACTTTAGGTAGTCATTTAGGAGTTGGTCAGCAGCCAAGGCCTAGGAGTTTTTTAGAAGTGGACATATGAATACAATGTAATGTTTGTGACTAGGTAGGACAGGTTATGGGACAGTTAGAGGTGAGATGCTGCTATTATTAATGAGGGAGAGTACTATCTGTACAAAGAAGGAGTTGAACCATGAAGGAAGCTGGTAACACTAGTACACGATGGGGATGGTGTGGCAGTTTGCCCAGGATGTAATCATTTCTTCAGGGATGACCAGAATCATTTTGGAATGTTTTTATGCTTAGGTTGTAGATTGGTATAATAGGCATCTGTGTCTAGTTTGAGGGGGTGTTTTCTTAGATCTGTTCTGTGCCTAAAGTTATGGAATGCACTGTGTGGTTTATTTTTGTACCATTCTTTCTACTCTTTCTCTCTTTGAAGCATAAGTTTCTTCTTCTCCTTTGTTAGCTGTTTTGCAGGATTTGGTTTGACCCTTTTGGTATGCACAGGGGCATGATTACTGGGAGCATTTAGGAAGATTTCATGAAAGTGTGAGATGGTAGAATCTAATGGTATGGTTTTTATATGTTCCATTTATACTGAGTGTATTTGACAAAGGTTTCTTGGTTGAATTTGGTGATATTGCATATTTGATTACAAATGATTTGTTTGGATTGGCTACAGTGATTCCTAACTGATAAGTAGGAAGGTGATCACTTACGCTGTCAGACAGAATCCAGATGTTTGTAACTTGCTGGTTACTGAGGATCCAGTCTAAGGTTGAGTACCTGCTAAGAGTTTTTGTTGACTCTGTTAGTGGTGGTGATTAGTTTTGTAAAGTCATACGAGGTCACTGATGAGCATTACGGGCTGCTGAATATTTATAGAAAACATATGCAGAGAGAGTGGACAGGAATGAGGAAAGCATGACATTTAGAGGAGGAAAACAGTGTTGTCCTGGGATGCTCTAAAGTTTTATATTAGCCAGACAAGGGGCAGGTTTCAGAAACGAGATCAAACTTTACATGCTGCCTAGGAGAAGAACCTTACCTAAACAGCTAGGACTATCAGGTATTGGAGGGGGCACATCCTTTGGCAATGTATACAAGTATACCCTGCCTCTTCACCTATCCAATCTAGGTACTACTGACACTACAAGGTTGTTGATGGTTGAAAATAAGACCTTTAGGTGGAATGGGTCCACATACACAGCACAGTGTTGCTACTTTTGGTTTGCTGGGTTTATCACATAAGTGAATGTAGTTGTAGGCTACACTTCAGGTGGCATTTGGAGGGGTAGTGCAGTCAGTAAAAGTTGATATCAGGAGAGTGAATGGAAGAGAGGGATAAAATACAAAAGAAATGTTATGTGAAGAGGAAACATGAGATGAGGAAAGTAGATTCAAGGATTATATATCACAGCAAAATGGAGGCATAGATAGTATTCCTCTTTAAGAAACGCTCATAGGAAAAATGGTAAAAAAGACTGCTACCCCCCCCCCCCCCAACAGGTCCTCTGAATCATTTGCAGTAGAAGCTTACATCAGACAAGTAAAATATGATATTAAGGGCATCTAGGTTGGCAGATGTATTAATGGCAAGCACTTCACTATACAGTCTTGTTAACATTCATAAAAACAGTTACAAGGATTGAGGTGGTTCATACCGAAATGTAAAATACAACAGCGTCTGATAAGCAAACTGAGATCATTTCTTTGTCTCAGATATCTGCATCTACCCAGTGGTGTGCTAAAGGTATTTAGCTTTGAATTAGCTTCATCTAGCTTGATATGAGAAACCACCTTATTATCATCCGGTAGTGAAAAGCAGCATTAGGCCTAGTAGTGGTCACTTCTACTGCCTATAGTGAATACTGGTTCCTCATAATCCATTTGTTAAGGTCTTGTAGGTCTATACAGATTATGGTTTTGTATTACTTTACAACAGTAACCAATGCGGTTAACCCATTTTGTTGGCTCAATCTGTTTAGCAGTCTTACCTAGATGTGCCATACACTTAAGCCCATGTTCTGCTTTCTCAAAGAACTATACATATTCTGTATTGTGGCTGTATTTCTGGCACAGCTTGTGGTGAGAATATCATGAGCTATTTTGTTATCAAGTAACACTGACACAAAAGATGTAACATCTTTCTACAATAATAGTTTAGTTTCAGTACCTTGTAAATTGTGCTTTTGCATTTGTGTTGATGATGATGAGACATTTTCTAAATTTCTTCTTTTCAGTTAACATGCTTTCATGACCCACTATGACTGTTTCTGCACTGTTTTTGGCTTAACACAGCATTTATATACGGGCCAATTAATCATGTAGTCTAACTACCACTAAGAATATGTAAATTATGGTGAGTGTCTGTGCATTCTTGCACCTCTCACTGTATATTTAACTTTGTTTTCACTTGTCACTTGCAAAGCTTGTATTCACTTAATCATGTCCTTAGAAACACATGCATTTTTTCCAAGTGTATTGACTTGCTTTAAAAGAAATCCTAGAGCTACTACATGAAATAGCAGTATGAAGATTTAACTCAGTAAGGACAGTTCAGGTTGATCTGACCAAAGGGCTTTAATGTGTGCCCTGAGTAAGACAAAGGTATGCAAGCAGACATATTTAGCTTACATTTTAGTGCCAGTCCTCTGAATGAAGACTCAAACATTATGTTACACTGTTCCCTAACATCAGACTTAAACACAATTGATTTGTCATTTATACAGTGCCTCTGACCAGACTTTTTTTCACACTTATCTTCAGACTTTAATGCTTTCCAGCCTTGTTGCTGTCTTTACTTTGCACAGTATTCACAGAAGTATTGCCAGACTGCCAAAATACAGATGACTGTTTTGTCTCTGGTGCAAGGATTAGGGATGTCATTAAAACCTTACAGATTCATAGGTTCATAGTTAAGTACTAGGCTATCTGCCTCAGGGCACCTGTAAGCCTAGCCAGAATGTGTTGGCTTTTGCCGCCCCCTTAGATTAGTTTCCTGTGCCTCTGTCCAGCAGAGCCATTAGTTCCCTGTGCCTCTGACCAGCAGAGCAACTGCAGTGATCCCCAGGGTAAATTGTCTGTTTCCCATCCACTCGTCAAGGTTTCTCTTGAAGAGAGTTAGTGAGGGGCTCTGTCTAATGTAGATTGGAATCCTGTTCCAAAGCATGGGGAGTCTCTGGGACAGGAATCTATCCTTCCAGCACATCCTATTTATCATTGTGATGAGGTTTAGATCCCTAGAGCATGTGGCTCTCAGGGTGTTTTTTTAGGTGGAGCAAGTCCATCAATTCTGGGTTGGACATGGCCTTGTATGTCAGGCAGACATCACCTCTGAGTATAGCTGGAGTTTCTTCAGTCGGGCTGCATAGGGCATCTGTTTGAGGCCAGCAATCCTCTTGGTGAGGTACTTCTGTGGTCTTTCCAACTGTTGCAGGTGTCTTGTAAGGTACATCCCAAATGGGGCGTTGTACTCTATGATAGGTCTGATGAGTGATGAGTAGAGGGGCACAATAACCTCTTTTGTTATAGATGTGAACCCTTTTATGATTTGGTGGACCACATAGAAGGATTTTCTAACCACCTTGACAATATGATTATCAAAGGAGAGATTACTATCTACTTGGGTCCCAGGGGACTACCACATATGTGGTAGCTCGTGGGTACTTTGTTTTTTCCAAAGGGGATGACTCTGCACTTTATGCACTTTTTGGCATTTAGTTTGAGGCCATGATTTTGACACCAGGTATCCGTCTCAGTGAGACCCTTCTGGAGGATGTCTGTATCAGCTGGAGAGTCAATTATGGCCCCCAGTTTGCAGTCATCTGCGAACTTGGTCAGCCATA
Organism: Protopterus annectens; assembly: GCF_019279795.1. NCBI lineage: Eukaryota > Metazoa > Chordata > Ceratodontiformes > Protopteridae > Protopterus > Protopterus annectens. The sequence goes on from NC_056743.1 coordinate 1,417,042,043, forward strand.
GTCCTCCTGTGCTTGCCTGTACCTCTGAGAAGTATATACTGAACAGGAGGGGTCCCAGGACTGAGCCCTGGGGGATGCCACTTGTAACCGGTTTAGAGTCGGACCTAGAGCTTGCAACTCTCACTGTGTGGGTTCTATCTGTGAGCCAATTGGCAACCCATCTAGTGACATAGGGGTTTATGTTCAGGCTGGTGAGCTTGTCTATAATACCAGAATGGGGAATGGTGTTGAAAGCCTTTGCGAGGTCTAGGTAGGCTGTGTGGACCTCCTTTCCCTCATCTAAAGCCTTGGTAACTGTCTCAAAGAAGTCCACCAGGTTTAGGAGGCATGATCTGCCCTTAACAAAGCCAAACTGGGTAGGGTCCAATGTTTGGAGGTTCCCAGTGTCTCTGTTAACGAGTTCCATGATGATGTGCTCCATAGCCTTGCAGATCAAGCTAGTCAGGCTTATAGGGCGATAGTTCCTGGGGGTCCATTGTGGCTCCACCTTTGCGAAGCAGGATAACTGTTGCTGTGCGCCACTCTATGGGTATGTAGCCTGTAGAGAGGCCAAGTTTGAACAGTGTGTTTAGGTGAGGGGTTAGTTCATTTTGGAGTTCGTGTAAGACACAGCCTGGGACACCATTCGGTCCCATTGAAGCTGTGTTTTTGGCTTTGGATAGGGCTGTTTTAACCTGTGTGTCAGTGATTGCCGGGGCTCTACATTCTTCTGGTATGGTTATGGGCCCTTTAGGGGGTGAGAGGGGGGTGAAGTTTGCACTAAACCTGTCTGCCAGAATGTTGGCAATATCAGTCGGTTCAGTGTATTTTGTGCCATTCTGCACTAACTCAGAGCAGATCTGAGAGTTTCCACTTAGGTTCTTGACATAGCTAAAGAACACTTTGTGGTTATCTTTATAGTCCTTGGCAATTTTTCTTTCAAAGCTAGCCTTTGATGATTTTATGAGGGATCGTAGTTTCTTGTTGATACTGATCAGGGATGTCTTTCCTTCTTGGGATTTTAGTCTTCTCTGTACTAGTTTCCTCCTTCTATTGTATAGCTTGTTTATGGCAAGGGTCCACCAGACTGGTTACCTTTTCTTGGAGGAGTGAGTCTTGGTTTTGCTTGGGATAGCATGATCCATGCATTCTTGCAGGTGCTCAGAGTGCCTTTGTAAGAGATTCAGCAGCTTGGACAGTGTTGTCCTTTAGCATGGAGGCTGTGAACCTTTCCACCTCGGTCTTAAGTAATGTGAAGTTTGCTTTTGAAAAGTTTTTCACAGTGGTTTCCTTGATTGGGGGTGAGGGCAGAATGTGGATATCCAGAGTAATTAATCTATGGTCTGATCTAACCAGCGAGGGGTTGACCTCTGGTGTAGAACACCGGTAGCCCATGTTGGTGATGACCAGGTCCAATATGTTGTCACATCTGTAGGGGGTGTTGACCAGTTGATCTAGGGAATTTGAGTTTATAAATTCTAGGAAGCATTGGGCAAGGGAGTTAGTACTTGAGTAGTTCTCCCAGTTAATGTTTGGGTAATTGAAATCACCCAATATTAAGGCATTTGGTAGGACCATCATATTTTCCAGTGTCTCCAGAAACACGGAATGGGGGTCCTGGGTCATCGTGGGTGATCTGTAGCAAGCTACAATTTGAATTGCACATTTGCCCATTGTTAGTTGCACATGGATGATCTCTGAGGCATTGTGCTGTGCCACTAACCTGGAGGTGTGGGTATCCTTGATGAATATGGATACACCCCCACCTTTTGTGTTTCGGTCCAGGTTCTGTGGCCGAAAAGTATGGTATGAGTTATAGCCTGGTAGTGCTGGGGTGCTCTCTGGAGTCTTAAACCAGGTTTCTGTTACTGCACAGATATCGATGTTCTCCATACTAAGGAGTGCCTCGATTGCATGCATTGTGAGGTTTAGACTTCATGCATTGAGTAGCATTACCCTTAGTTTTTGGTTACTTGAGCTGTTTACGGTGGTGGGTTTGTCTTTTGAGCCTTGCCTAAAAAATGCACTATGGGGTGGCATAATCCTTGGCCTGTATTCAAAAGCCTAAGGGTGACAGGTGCAAGCCATCTTTTGCGAAGCAACGTGGCTTGTCGAGCATGTCATCCCATCATCTGCACTACCTAGATACAGTTATGATCTTGTAGTTTCCCAGTGTAGAATGCATTATTTTAAGAAGTCCAACCTGGGGGAGATGCAGAGAAATATTGGTGATCTCCTTGCTCATGTCTTAAAAGAGGGCAAGATTCTGGCACTGAGTATCATTCTATCATCACATAGGTTCATAGGTAGGTACTAGGCTATTAGCCCTAGGGCCTATATAAGCCTAGCCAAAAGGTACCCTGGTTTTCGCCACCCAAGAAAATTATTTTCCTGTGCCCCTGTCAAGCAGAGCCACAGAAGTGATCCCTGGGGTGAATTTCCTATTTCCCATCCAATCATCAAGATTTTTCTTGAAGAGTGCTAATGAGGAGCTCTGCTTGGAATAATGCCTAAATTCAAGGATGCAATAATCGAGTGTCAGTAATTGCATCATTCGGGGGGTGGGGTCCTATACATGTTTGCATGGGATGAAATAGTCAACAAACCCACCAACTTTACCAAGGATGAATTGCAGCCTTCACAACTTGCAGCCGCAGTCGTTGCTTACCCCAAATCCTGATTCCAGTGGTGTACCTTGTCATGACATGGATCCCATTGGAAACCTCACAGCCCTCGTTTTGCAGCTTACACAACGTGTCGATGACTTGGCGGAACAAGTTAAAAGCCGGCATTTGGACAATTTGCCAGTGGTACGCCCTAGGACCGGCGTGTCTTTTAACGCTATCCCTAGTGTGTTTCTACCGACACAAGTGGATATTACAAACTCACAAGGTAATCAAAATCTAAGTCCATCAAGTAGTATCCAACCCGCACAGGCAGCGAGACCGAGTCAGCCTGTAAGCAACCAAATTAATTCACCTCCACCCAACGCTAGAAACAGAGATGTAGCACAAGTAATTAACAATGCGTTACCTGCACTACAAGAATTTTGCAACACTCCCAGTAATATTTTCCATGAACAAGCTGGTGATACTTTGAGTGGTTTGAACCAGCAACAAGAAGGTAATAGCATTGTCCACAAACTGAAACTTTTTGACAACTGTCTCCTTAAATACAAAAAACTACAGCTGGAAACTATGTATTTTAAGGAGTGTATAAATTTAAAGATAGTCCCGAAGGGACTCAGACAATGGAAATACCCTGTAGGTTTAATTAAACACTCAGAGTTTCACCTACGCCTAATTTCTTTTTTTAATGATCAAGGTCTTCATTTTTTAGATATATTGTCTTGTGAATATTCAAAACAAATGTCCGATCTAAAAAAGCAGTTGGTGAACCTTGAACAGGAAATAAAAAATGATTTATCTTTTGGCCGTTATGAATACGAATATGCCAGGATTTTCACAAGCATAGATATTTTGTTAAAAAAACTAAGTGAAACAAAAAAACGAAAAATCAATAGAAACAAACTGGCATACGAGGAAAGAACTGCTTATCCGGATCCACCTGTCAGCAAGTCAACACATGACTCTACCCCGCTAATAACAACAAATATTAATAATAATTTCAACGTGACAAATAATGCTGAACATTTAGAAACAACTTTGGACGAATTTACGTCCCTTAGTGACAATGATACTAATTTACCCCGACGTAGCGAATGGCTACAAAACCAACAGGGTCAACAGCGGAATAATCAAGGACAAATTGAGCATAAAAACCCACAGGGTTTTCAACGCGTTTATTCCAACGCCAAGAAAAAGAATGCGAATTGGGGCAAGAAAACGCAGAACAAGAAGGCGTACAACTGGCGCAGAAAGTAATGTACTGTCAACCTGAAATTATTTTCAGCAATAGTAGAGACTTCCGTGTTTATAACTATACTAAATTTGAGGTCTCTCAAGATTTCATTGAGTTACTAGCAAAAGGCTTTAATTTTGTTTTACCACAGAAGCCTAATGTTGCTCGTATGCTATGTGACCTTAAATTATTCACACGAAAGCTCAATTTAAAGCTGACATTAGGACAGAATAGTAATGTGTTTTGTAGTGAACGTATATCTAGCACGTACAACCCCCCCCTTGATAATAACATTCTTTTGTTTGAAAAGATCACTGAAATTCATCTAAGGGGCTTGACCAACCAACTTGGCCATAATAAAACTCCTGACACAAGCAACAATAATTTGATCGCAATAGTCAAAGCTCATAAAATTCGGGAGATGAAGCCCGACAAGGGGGGTGGAGCCATGTTAATGTACGAAAAAGACTATGAAGAAAAGATGCATACTATGTTATCAACTGATAATTATAGAAAAGTCTCTTTAAATCAGTTAAACCAAGCCTATGCTAAAATAAAAAATGTGTTAAGCGACTTATTCATTGAGGGCAGTATTGATACTGCTTTACATCAATACTTAACTATCTTAGCTCCATTGGTGCCAGTTATTTTCGGAGTCCCTAATCTTCACAAAAGCATTCAGAGTCCCCCGTTTAGACCAATTATAGATGGTCGTCAGTCCATTACTTATTCATGTGCTAAATGGGTGGACAACAAGTTGAAAGATACACTCAAGACCGAGCCTCAAATTTGTAAGGATTCCTGGCACGTTTTGGAATCTTTAAACAACATTCCCTTTGACACCAATTTTAATTTCCTGACAGCTGATGTCAGGGATTTATACACGGTGATTCCGCAAGACATTGGTATAGATTGGGTTAGGGATTTTCTGT